>NC_091159.1:44451493-44486493 GCF_040958095.1 Procambarus clarkii | reverse complement strand
GGCAGCGTCACTCATCCTGTGAGTGAATATAGAGCCATAGTGACAGTATTGGGCAGCGTCACTCACCTTATGAGTGAATATAGAGCCATAGTGACAGTATTGGGCAGCGTCACTCATCCTGTGAGTGAATATAGAGCCATAGTGACAGTATTGGGCAGCGTCACTCATCCTGTGAGTGAATATAGAGCCATAGTGACAGTATTGGGCAGCGTCACTCATCTTGTGAGTGAATATAGAGCCATAGTGACAGTATTGGGCAGCGTCACTCATCCTGTGAGTGAATATAGGGCCATAGTGACAGTATTGGGCAGCGTCACTCACCTTATAAGTGAATATAGAGCCATAGTGACAGTATTGGGCAGCGTCACTCATCCTGTGAGTGAATATAGAGCCATAGTGACAGTATTGGGCAGCGTCACTCACCTTATGAGTGAATATAGAGCCATAGTGACAGTATTGGGCAGCGTCACTCATCTTGTGAGTGAATATAGAGCCATAGTGACAGTATTGGGCAGCGTCACTCACCTTATGAGTGAATATAGAGCCATAGTGACAGTATTGGGCAGCGTCACTCACCTTATGAGTGAATATAGAGCCATAGTGACAGTATTGGGCAGCGTCACTCATCTTGTGAGTGAATATAGAGCCATAGTGACAGTATTGGGCAGCGTCACTCACCTTATGAGTGAATATAGAGCCATAGTGACAGTATTGGGCAGCGTCACTCATCTTATGAGTGAATATAGAGCCATAGTGACAGTATTGGGCAGCGTCACTCACCTTATGAGTGAATATAGAGCCATAGTGACAGTATTGGGCAGCGTCACTCACCTTATGAGTGAATATAGAGCCATAGTGACAGTATTGGGCAGCGTCACTCATCTTGTGAGTGAATATAGAGCCATAGTGACAGTATTGGGCAGCGTCACTCATCTTATGAGTGAATATAGAGCCATAGTGACAGTATTGGGCAGCGTCACTCATATTGTGAGTGAATATAGAGCCATAGTGACAGTATTGGGCAGCGTCACTCATATTGTGAGTGAATATAGAGCCATAGTGACAGTATTGGGCAGCGTCACTCACCTTATGAGTGAATATAGAGCCATAGTGACAGTATTGGGCAGCGTCACTCATCCTGTGAGTGAATATAGAGCCATAGTGACAGTATTGGGCAGCGTCACTCACCTTATGAGTGAATATAGAGCCATAGTGACAGTATTGGGCAGCGTCACTCACCTTATGAGTGAATATAGAGCCATAGTGACAGTATTGGGCAGCGTTACTCATCCTGTGAGTGAATATAGAGCCATAGTGACAGTATTGGGCAGCGTCACTCACCTTATGAGTGAATATAGAGCCATAGTGACAGTATTGGGCAGCGTCACTCACCTTATGAGTGAATATAGAGCTATAGTGACAGTATTGGGCAGCGTCACTCATCCTGTGAGTGAATATAGAGCCATAGTGACAGTATTGGGCAGCGTCACTCATCCTGTGAGTGAACATACCACCATAGTGACAGTATTGGGCAGCGTCACTCATCTTGTGAGTGAATATAGAGCCATAGTGACAGTATTGGGCAGCGTCACTCATCTTATGAGTGAATATAGAGCTATAGTGACAGTATTGGGCAGCGTCACTCATCCTGTGAGTGAATATAGAGCCATAGTGACAGTATTGGGCAGCGTCACTCATCTTATGAGTGAATATAGAGCTATAGTGACAGTATTGGGCAGCGTCACTCATCCTGTGAGTGAATATAGAGCCATAGTGACAGTATTGGGCAGCGTCACTCATCCTGTGAGTGAACATACCACCATAGTGACAGTATTGGGCAGCGTCACTCATCTTGTGAATGAATATAGAGCCATAGTGACAGTATTGGGCAGCGTCATTCACCTTATAAGTGAATATAGAGCCATAGTGACAGTATTGGGCAGCGTCACTCATATTGTGAGTGAATATAGAGCCATAGTGACAGTATTGGGCAGCGTCACTCATCTTGTGAGTGAATATAGAGCCATAGTGACAGTATTGGGCAGCGTCACTCATCTTGTGAGTGAATATAGAGCCATAGTGACAGTATTGGGCAGCGTCACTCATCTTGTGAGTGAATATAGAGCTATAGTAACAGTATTGGGCAGCGTCACTCATCTTGTGAGTGAATATAGAGCCATAGTGACAGTATTGGGTAGCGTCACTCATCCTGTGAGTGAACATACCGCCATAGTGACAGTATTGGGCAGCGTCACTTATATTGTGAGTGAATATAGAGCCATAGTGACAGTATTGGGCAGCGTCACTCATCTTATGAGTGAATATAGAGTCATAGTGACAGTATTGGGTAGCGTCACTCATCCTGTGAGTGAACATACCACCATAGTGACAGTATTGGGCAGCGTCACTTATATTGTGAGTGAATATTGAGCCATAGTGACAGTATTGGGCAGCGTCATTCATCTTGTGAGTGAATATAGAGCCATAGTAACAGTATTGGGCAGCGTCACTCATATTGTGAGTGAATATAGAGCCATAGTGACAGTATTGGGCAGCGTCACTCATCTTGTGAGTGAATATAGAGCTATAGTAACAGTATTGGGCAGCGTCACTCATCTTGTGAGTGAATATAGAGCCATAGTGACAGTATTGGGCAGCGTCACTCATCCTGTGAGTGAACATACCACCATAGTGACAGTATTGGGCAGCGTCACTCATCTTGTGAGTGAACATACCGCCATAGTGACAGTATTGGGCAGCGTCACTCATATTGTGAGTGAATATAGAGCCATGGTGACAGTATTGGGCAGCGTCACTCATCTTGTGAGTGAATATAGAGCTATAGTAACAGTATTGGGCAGCGTCACTCATCTTGTGAGTGAATATAGAGCCATAGTGACAGTATTGGGCAGCGTCACTCATCTTGTGAGTGAATATAGAGCCAGAGTGACAGTATTGGGCAGCGTCACTCATCTTGTGAGTGAATATAGAGCCATAGTGACAGTATTGGGCAACGTCACTCATCTTGTGAGTGAATATAGAGCCATTGTGACAGTATTGGGCAGCGTCACTCATCTTGTGAGTGAATATAGAGCCATAGTGACAGTATTGGGCAGCGTCACTCATATTGTGAGTGAATATAGAGCCATAGTGACAGTATTGGGCAGCGTCACTCATCTTGTGAGTGAATATAGAGCCATAGTGACAGTATTGGGCAACGTCACTCATCTTGTGAGTGAATATAGAGCCATAGTGACAGTATTGGGCAGCGTCACTCATTTTGTGAGTGAATATAGAGCCATAGTGACAGTACTGGGCAGCGTCACTCATCCTGTGAGTGAACATACCGCCATAGTGACAGTATTGGGCAGCGTCACTCATCCTGTGAGTGGACACACCGCCATAGCAGCATGTACAATACGCCCCAATAGGAAGAAAACCCGCTGGGTTGTTCATCCTGTCACTTGTACCCAGACACAGCTGGGACTTGCCTAACTTTATTGCGGGGAATTCAACTAACTGTTTTTTGTTTATTTTGCTGGGATAGTGTTAAGCGGGCCCTATACCCGGCAAATACACATCATAACGGCCACTGTTACCTAGTTATAAAGTTGTAACATCTTGTTATAAAGTTTTTATAACGTGTTAGAAAGTTGTTCCAACTTGTTAGAAGGTTTCACGACTTGTTGTAAAGTTGTAGTTCCATCGTGTGACTGGCGGGATAAGCCTCTGACTGGCTCGTTAAGTGTGGCATTTGAGTTTTACTGAGGCGGTTGAATGCTTACGACTTGTATGTTGGCTTCAGTAAGTTTGAGTACAATGCATTTATCAACTTGTACGCTGTTAAATCTCTGTTGAAATCTTATTTGGTTTGTAACTGTGCACTGTGTTAAATAATGTTCCAGTGGTCTGTTAAGGCTGTAACTCTGTAATGTGTTAGATAATGTTCAAATCCACAAGGACCGTGACGAAGATTCGAACCTGCGTCCGGGAGCATCCCAGACACCGCCTTAATCGACTGAGCTATGGCAGGGTTAAAAGAGTTGAAACCGAAGTTCTACTGAACTTACTGAATCCCATAGCCTCTCCGAGGCACAAACCAGGGTTTTACCAGGGTTAGATAATGTTCCTCTGGTGTGTCGGACATTTCTCCACAGTGCTGACATTTCCTCTCATCTTCTGAAACCTGTTAACCTATTTTCCATGCACATGGGTATCCAAGCCTGATGCAGTTCAAGTGCACTTCAGTTTTTCTTTTGCTGTCTTTCATGAAAATAAGTGCTCGTAGTTGGTTGAATTCTTGTACCAACCCGCAGATCCTGATGTTGCAACTGCTGTGTTGTGGTCACTACATTTTCCTCATTGCTCTATTTCTAATTACTTTCTTAATCTGTGATAGACTCTGTGGTATATAAATGTCTACATTTCTTCGCTTAGTTGCAAGTTTTGCAGCTTCGTCTGCAATGTCATTTCCTGTTATTCCCACATGACTTGGCACCCAGTTGATAAGTACCCGTCGGCCTTAACGTTTCCGTGTTTGCATTAATGATATGAAATTTGTTATCAGATGGATGTAGTCATGTATGTGTTTTTGTTGCAAGGTTTCAATGGCAGTTCTCGAATCTGTATGTATGATAACATGCTGTCGGTGTTCAGCAAGAGCATGTTCCAAAGCCTTTTGAACGGCTAGCATCTCTGTTTGTAAAGTTGAGACTTTGTCTCCAACTATTTACAGAGTTTCCTGCCTTAACTGCAGCTCCGGTTTCTTGTCCCTGCTGGTCTACTGATCCATCTGTGAAGTATGTGAAGCTGTCAGATGCCAAGTTTGCTTCTATATGCATCTGTGTAATATTACGTAGCAGATGAGGATTAGTCTGGTTCTTTTTTCCTTCAAGAACCATAATCTTAAAGTCTGCTGGAGGAGATTCCCAAGGGGCTTGCATAACGAAGTCTGCATGTATTTCGTCGACACCCTTCTCAGTGACTGTGTTTGTTATATCGAATGTGTTAATGGTGTTTATCGCACAGTGGGTTCACCTGTTGCTATTTTAGAGGCTCGTCTCTCTCTTGAGTTAGTGCTCCAGTGGTTATATCTTTAAGTGACGGGGGACCTCCTAGACGGGGGACCTCCTAGACGGGGGACCTCCTAGACGGGGGACCTCCTAGACGGGGGACCTCCTAGACGGGGGACCTCCTAGACGGGGCCCTCCTAGACGGGGACCTCCTAGACGGGGGACCTCCTAGACGGGGCCCTCTAAGACGGGGACCTGTGGTTGCTCTCATTATATTCAGTCAAGATTTTCCCTTCTCCTTCAGATGTTGAATGTGTTTGTCGAATGTCATCTTAGAATGTGTTGTGTAGCCCACTAAAGGTTAGTGTGGTGACCGCCTGGGCACCTGGTCGGAGTGTTGCCACCCATTCTCCTTTTCTTAGATTTCTCTCCGTTCTTAGATTTCTCTAAATATATGAACAAATCCACAAGGGCCGTGACGAGGGTTCGATACATTGAACATCATTTTTTTGTTCATTTGATGCATCAGGCTATTGTGATTTCTGTGTGTAGTGTGTCTAAATATATATTTAGCCCTAACGTGCACATTCACACGTTCACATGTTAGATCAAGGAAGATCACTATAGCCGGACCTTACCTTGAGGTTACCTTGAGGTGCTTCCGGGGCTTAGCGTCCTCGCGGCCCGGCCGTCGACCAGACCTGAGTTAACTGTTGCTAGAACTGTTGCTATATGCAGTTGGCAGTACCTACTTCTCTAGGGAAGCCAAATATGTGCTTATGTAGGTCTCTAGGTCTCTAATCTTCCACAGGAACGTATTTAAAACCATCGTTTATTTAATTTTACCCATAGGTGATGTTAATGAAAAAGTATGTTAATTGCCATGTCTTTTTTGGGGCTAAGGAACAGAATTATGTTTTGCTTTCTTCCAAGTTGTCGGGAGTGTCTGTAGCTCCCAAGCTTGTTTGTTTGTTTGTTTACTTGTTTGGTGTTAAAATTTCAAGTCGGTGTTGTCAGGTTGTGATGTGAAAATTTGAAACACTCACACACACACACACACATGTAAAAGCACAAATTCACACACACACACACTCTCACGGAATGCAAACACACTCTCACGCATGCAAACACACACACACACTCACGCATGCAAACACACACACACACACACACATACAAAACACACACTTACACACATATACAAAACACACACTTACACACACACATACAATACACACACTTACACACACATACAAAACACACACTTACACACACACATACAATACACACACTTACACACACATACAAAACACACACTTACACACATACGAATATGGCGAGAATATGACCATAGACGAAGATCACTTTAGATTCCCCTGAGCTTCTTGAGAGGATCTGATCAATGAGTATTCTATATGAGCAATAAATGAGTAATGAGCCATGTTGGAAAACTGGAGTTAATCAAGATTAACGACGGCTTGAGGAGGCTCGCCATGACTGGACACACACCTGACTATATAGGTGACACACACACACCTGACTATATAGGTGACACACATACCGGACTAGGTGACACACCTGGACACACCAAGAAAGAGTGATCTTTCTTGAGAATATTACTCCATCTTCGATAATCTATCTTTCTCATTCATTCTCTCTCTCTCTGTCTGTCTCTCTCTCTCTCTGTGTCTGTCTCTCTCTCTCTCTCTCTGCTTCTCTCTCTCCCCTCCTCTCTCTCTCTGTCTCTCTGCCTCTCTCTCTCTCTCTCTCTCTCTCTCTCTCTCTCTCTCTCTCTCTCTCTCTCTCTCTCTCTCTCCCTCTCTCCCTCCCCCCCCTCTACCTCTCACCACTGAGGCACACCACTCAACAATTGTCCAATAATTTATGCCGATTCGAAGCTGCTTTTCAGTGACTCTTCGCCTTCCCAAACACCAACTGTGTTAGCAGAGAAAACAAAGACACGTCGTCGTGTTGTCTTTGCGAGCAAGCAAAACACACACACACACACGGGGACATCATTTCTGAAAACGTAATTGTTTGTGCATTTTCAAATATTCAATTTCTTTGTTTATGTGTTTGTTGTTCCGTTACGCCCTTGTATATTTCCTCTGTTTATGTTCGGTAATAATTTTTGTTTTAATCGAAGGAACATTCTGATATTTTCTTGCAATTTCTTATTATATTTCTTATTTCTTATTATTTCTTATTTCTTATTATTTCTTATTTCTAATATTCTTATTAGACAACAAATTTATGTCGATTTTTTTTTTAATTATCTGATTGTTTTAAGTCAGGTGTCCAGAGTTAGGCGTCCTAAGCCAGGTGCTGTCAACCAGGTGTCCTAAGCCAGGTGCTGTCGACCAGGTGTCCTAAGCCAGGTGCTGTCGACCAGGTGTCCTAAGCCAGGTGCTGTCAACCAGGTGTCCTAAGCCAGGTGCTGTCAACCAGGCGTCCTAAGCCAGGTGCTGTCAACCAGGTGTCCTAAGCCAGGTGCTGTCAACCAGATGTCCTAAGCCAGGTGCTGTCAACCAGGCGTCCTAAGCCAGGTGCTGTCAACCAGGCGTCCTAAGCCAGGTGCTGTCAACCAGGTGTCCTAAGCCAGGTGCTGTCAACCAGGCGTCTTAAGCCACGTACTGTCAACCAGGTGTCCTAAGCCAGGTGCTGTCAACCAGGGGTCCTAAGCTAGGTGCTGTCAACCAGGGGTCCTAAGCCAGGTGCTGTCAACCAGGTGTCCTAAGCCAGGTGCTGTCAACCAGGCGTCCTAAGCCAGGTGCTGTCAACCAGGTGTCCTAAGCCAGGTGCTGTCAACCAGGCGTCCTAAGCCAGGTGCTGTCAACCAGGTGTCCTAAGCCAGGTGCTGTCAACCAGATGTCCTAAGCCAGGTGCTGTCAACCAGGCGTCCTAAGCCAGGTGCTGTCAACCAGGTGTCCTAAGCCAGGTGCTGTCAACCAGGGGTCCTAAGCCAGGTGCTGTCAACCAGATGTCCTAAGCCAGGTGCTGTCAACCAGGTGACCTAAGGCAGGTGCTGACAACCAGGCGTCCTAAGCCAGGTGCTGTCAACCAGATGTCCTAAGCCAGGTGCTGTCAACCAGGCGTCCTAAGCCAGGTGCTGTCAACCAGGTGTCCTAAGCCAGGTGCTGTCAACCAGGCGTCCTAAGCCAGGTGCTGTCAACCAGGTGTCCTAAGCCAGGTGCTGTCAACCAGGTGTCCTAAGCCAGGTGCTGTCAACCAGGTGTTTTAAGCCAGGTGCTGTCAACCAGGCGTCCTAAGCCAGGTGCTGTCAACCAGGTGTCCTAAGCCAGGAATTCAAGTTCGTATGTCTTAACAGGCTTCATAAGCCAGCTGTTTTCCCTCGGGTGCTCTCTATACCAGGTGACCTAACTAACCCCTAGTGATCTAAGCCCTAGGATATCTGGCTTAGAGCACCGAGACATCTGGCTTGGGGCATTAGGGGGTGAGGTCCTGCTGCTCTAAGACACATGTCCTGGTGCTTTAAGCCAGATATACTGGTGCTCTTAGCCAGATATACTGGAGCTCCAAGCCAGATGTACTGGAGCTCTCAGCCAGATATACTGGTGTTCTAAGCCAGATATACTGGAGCTCTAAGCCAGATATACTGGAGCTCTAAGCCAGATATATTGGAGCTCTAAGCCAGATATACTGGAGCTCCAAGCCAGAAGTACTGGAGTTCTAAGCCAGATATACTGGAGCTCTCAGCCAGAAGTACTGGAGTTCTAAGCCAGATATACTGGAGTTCTAAGCCAGATATACAGGTGCTCCCACCCAGATATACTAGAGCTCCACGCCAGATATACAGGTGCTCCCAGCCAGATATACTGGAGCTCTAAGCCAGATTTCAATAAGCCCGAATGTGACTTACAGCTTGCGAGTGTCCTCCCCCCCCCCTCCCTCGCCCCCCCCCTTGCGTCACGAGGAGGGGGAAAGGGGGGGGGGGTAGGACGTACACGACAACTTAAAGCCACAAGTTACGAGCTGCGAAACACCACTCACGGACCCTCGTTCGAGCCCCCCTCTCTCCAGCCCTTGATTGAATCTGATCCCCGGATTATGACGCAGATTACGGCCCCCGTGAGTCAAGTTATGAGGCAGGTGAGTCCTGGCGCTGATTATGGGGTGGCTGAGTTAGGAATTATGAGTATAGGAGGGGTGGAGGGGTGGAGGAGGGGCGGGGGGGGGGTGGATCCGCCCGTGTTGACGGGCGTGCTGGTGTAGGGATTTTTTTTTTTGGGGGGGGGGAGGAGGGAGGGGTTGGGGAGAGGGAAGGGGCAGGGGGGGGGGGAGATGTGCGGGGAGGGATGCCATTCTCTATCCTTGGGAAGGAGGTAGGGGGGGGCTATTGGAGGGGCGGGTTGTGGAGAGAGAGGGGGGACTTAGTGGAAGAAGGGGGAGTGGGGGGGGGGGAGTGTTGTAGGGGGGAATGGGGGGGGGGGGTGTTGGTGGTGGGGGAGGGGGGGGGATATGACATGGCACGGTTGTCACTGTTGTTATGGGACAGAGCTGATGCAGTACATCCTCTTCACTGAGGTCAAACTGACAGTAAATCCTGTCGTCTGCGTAAGAACCGACGGTAAGATCTGTCAGTGTATTTTTGAATAAACAGCTGTGGCTGATTAGAGAGAGAGAGTCCCCTAGCCGTAGGAGAGTCTTTACCGGAGGGCGAGTCCTACCCCCAGCAGGAGAGTCCTACACCCAACAATGACTTTCCCCCCGTCACAGGTGGGCCCTCCTCAGCAGGAGGGGCTCCTTCGTCAGCAGGTGAATCCTGCTGAGGTAGATGCCACCTTCCAAAACCCCCAGCAGGTGGCTCAGGTGGTCATTGCCACCCCCTGCCAGCTGTCACGGGTAAACACCACCTGCAGACGGGGGTAATTAAAATGCAATTACCACCCACGATGGTGATGAGCAGTTGAGTGACAGGTGGTAATGAGTGACAGGTGGTAATGAGTGACAGGTGACACGCCCTATAATCCACCCGACCCGCTATACGACATGAATTATACGCCACGGTGTGTGATCTGGAATTCCAGTCTTCCAGACAAATGAGGTGATTATAGACGTGTTCTGGAATGTGGAAATTATTGAGGCATTAAGTTTATACAAGTCGGCACAAAGCTAGGCCAAATAGGGATGGGATATTCCAGACTGGAATGAGATCTACCAGACTGGAACGAGGTATTCCAGTCTGGAACGAGGTATATCCATCCGAAACCGCGTTTTCGACTTTCGCTATAATTTTCTAGACCAAAAAAAAAACTTTGAAAAGTGAGAAAGTGGCGTTCAAGAAAGTTTGAATTCCAGAAGGCAACAGTTAGATATAGTAGGCCCTTTGGGATAGCATCAATGCCTTTGATCAATATCACACTCAGTACCATAAGCCCTTTTACCTTTATATATATTCAGTCTTTCGTGAGGTACAGTGGTAAAGGCTTAGCACAGGTCAACGTCGCAATCCTTTCCACTGTCAACTGCCACAAGTGTGGGGGGACGAATAGAAGCCAAATTGTCACATACGAGCGAGTCTCAGTAAAGAGTCCTTTGTTGACCAGACCACACACTAGAAGGTGAAGGGACGACGACGTTCCGCTCCGTCAATCGACTTGAGAATGAACTCAAGACAATCGACTTGAGAATGGTCCAGGACGGACCGAAACGTCGTCGTCCCTTCACCTTCTAGTGTGTGTGTGGTCTGGTCAACATACTTTAGCCACGTTATTGTGACTCATCGCCTGCAAAGAGTCCTTTATTAATCTCTGGGTTTCAAGATGATCAAGAAAGGCAGGATGGATTTTGAGATTATTGATTTATGAAATATTCCCACACTAGACGTTAAACTAATTGGCAGACAGTTCGCTGCATGTGGCCTATTCTTCAATTGAAAGATCGGCACCTCGTTCGCAACTCTGCTCGACTTTCAATGATTTATTCAATCTCTACAAGGACTCACACAGCTCGTCTTGACATTCTTTTAGGACCCCAGCGAAGACTTCGTCTGATCCTGAGACCTGTTGGGCTTTAACTGTTCTATTTGTTTGATAACTTCCTTCTTTGAACCCACTTAACAACTCCGTCTTTCTTTAATCACCACAAACTTAGAATGGTTTAGAAGTGGGGTAAAATATCAAGATGAAATATAGGATTTATAGAATACTTGTATGATATAATACAATATATATATATATATATATATATATATATATATATATATATATATATATATATATATATATTATATTATGTAATATTATATATATATAATTGTATGATATATATAATACATATTTAGAAACTGACAGTGAAGAGCTTGAAGTAGTTCTGGGACCCTGGAACATCAAACTGGCAGTGACGACCTAAACTTAAAATATGAATTACCCTACAAAATGGCATCCATCACCCTGAAGAAATCATGCGAATGGCCTTGAAACACAGAGAACTATCTAGGCTCTGATTGGGTCAGAGCACAGACCCTGCTCAAGGAGAATTGTTAGGCAAAGGTTAAAGTAAGTCGGTAGGTGGGAGGAAGAGAGAGAGGGAGGGAGGGAGAAAGGGAGGGAGAGAGAGAGAGAAGGAATGATGGAGAGAGGATGGAGGACCCGTCATGTATAAGACACTGTCACGAAGAGAAGGAAGGAAACGGAAAGGAAGGAGTGAGAGAAGGATTGTGGGGGCTATAGAGAGGGAGTTTAGTGGGCTCCTTCTATCACTATAGCCTGGGAGTGATGGAGGGAGAGTCTGGGAGTGATGGAGGGAGAGTCTTGGAGTGATGGAGGGAGGGCCTGGGAGTGATGGAGGGAGAGAGACTGGGAGTGATGGAGGGAGAGTCTTGGAGTGATGGAGGGAGAGCCTGGGAGTGATGGAGGGAGAGCCAGGGAGTGATGGAGGGAGAGTCTGGGAGTGATGGAGGGAGAGTCTGGGAGTGATGGAGGGAGAGTCTGGGAGTGATGGAGGGAGAGCCTGGGAGTGATGGAGGGAGAGAGACTGGGAGTGATGGAGGGAGAGTCTTGGAGTGATGGAGGGAGAGCCTGGGAGTGATGGAGGGAGAGTCTGGGAGTGATGGAGGGAGAGTCTGGGAGTGATGGAGGGAGAGTCTGGGAGTGATGGAGGGAGAGCCTGGGAGTGATGGAGGGAGAGCCTGGGAGTGATGGAGGGAGAGTCTGGGAGTGATGGAGGGAGTCTGGGAGTGATGGAGGGAGAGCCTGGGAGTGATGGAGGGAGAGTCTGGGAGTGATGGAGGGAGAGCCTGGGAGTGATGGAGGGAGAGTCTGGGAGTGATGGAGGGAGAGCCTGGGAGTGATGGAGGGAGAGTCTGGGAGTGATGGAGGGAGTCTGGGAGTGATGGAGGGAGAGCCTGGGAGTGATGGAGGGAGAGCCTGGGAGTGATGGAGGGAGAGTCTGGGAGTGATGGAGGGAGAGTCTGGGAGTGATGGAGGGAGAGCCTGGGAGTGATGGAGGGAGAGTCTGGGAGTGATGGAGGGAGAGCCTGGGAGTGATGGAGGGAGAGTCTGGGAGTGATGGAGGGAGAGCCTGGGAGTGATGGAGAGAGAGTCTGGGAGTGATGGAGGGAGAGCCTGGGAGTGATGGAGGGAGAGTCTGGGAGTGATGGAGGGAGAGCCTGGGAGTGATGGAGGGAGAGTCTGGGAGTGATGGAGGGAGTCTGGGAGTGATGGAGGGAGAGCCTGGGAGTGATGGAGGGAGAGTCTGGGAGTGATGGAGGGAGTCTGGGAGTGATGGAGGGAGAGCCTGGGAGTGATGGAGGGAGTCTAGGAGTGATGGAGGGAGAGCCTGGGAGTGATGGAGGGAGAGAGCTGTGTTCACTAAGATTAATTGACAAGGGAGCCCCTTAGACCATGCGATATGATTAATTGAATCTTGATACTATTATATTGGCGTGAGGGAGTGTTGGAGATGTTGGAGGAGGTGTTGGAGGAGGTGCTGGAGGTGTTGGAGGAGGTGGTGGAGGAAAATGTGCACTACTGAGAGAGAGAGAGAGAGAGAGAGAGAGAGAGAGAGAGAGAGAGAGAGAGAGAGAGAGAGAGAGAGAGAGAAGAGAGAAGAGAGAGAGAGAGAGAGAGAGAGAGAGAGAGAGAGAGAGAGAGAGAGAGAGAGAGAGAGAGAGAGAGAGAGAGAGAGAGAAGAGAGAAGAGAGAGAGAGAGAGAGAGAGAGAGAGAGAGAGAGAGAGAGAGAGAGAGAGAGAGAGAGAGAGAGAGAGAGAGAGAGAGAGAGGAGAGAGAGAGAGAGAGAGAGAGAGAGAGAGAGAGAGAGAGAGAGAGAGAGAGAGAGAGAGAGAGAGAGAGAGAGAGAGAGAGAGAGAGAGAGAGAGAAGAGAGAGAGAGAAAGAGAGAGAGAGAGAGAGAGAGAGAGAGAGAGAGAGAGAGAGAGAGAGAGAGAGAGAGAGAGAGAGAGAGAGAGAGAGAGAGAGAGAGAGAGAGAGAGACTAGAAAAAATATATGTTCCTTATATAATAGTTCCTTAAGTAATAATTTCACATAACATTCCCCCATGAAGTAAGCGATTCTCTCTAGCAGCAGGCTTCCGATGAGCTGAGGCAGGATAACAGCTCTTGCTTGCAGTTTCACAAGGCACAAAATAAAAGTCACACGCATCATCAAAATAGTACCACATAGGATCGCCTCCCAACCGCCCTAAAGTCACAGGCATTAACCCGACATATTGGTCACTCCTGTATACAACAGAGCTTCCTAGAGGGGACATTTCCCATCACTGTTGTGTATCATCAGCCAGGGACTTGTTGGGTTGGCGATGGTTATGCTGGAATGGGAAGATGGTTGGGGGAGGGGGAAATGATATGGGTAGGGGATGTGTGTGTGGGGGGGGGGTTGAGATGGGTAGGGGTTATGTTGTTGACATGGGTAGGGGATGTGGGGGGGGAGGGAGGGGGGAGTTGACATGTGTAGGGGATCCGTGGGTTGGGGAGGGATGGTTGACATGAGTAAGGGAAGACCGGGTGGGGGTTGACTAGGTGGGGGTTGACGTGTTGTTGGGTCAAAGACCTATCATCCTCTGGAGGGTTATTAAAGCCACTACACTAAGTTTGCTCGCCAACCAGCAAGTATTGTTGAGATTATACTCCCAGGGCATAAACATCGAGAATGTTGTTGTGGTTGTGGTTGTTGAAGATGACGTCACCACAAGAGGCGGCACGGGCATGAGTAGCCCCGGAGGTGGTATAGATGCTTGGAGTGAATGAGGTTTTTGGTCGTGTATAACGAGTGTCTCTGGGTCTCCTGGTACACTGAGAAGAAGGAAAACCTCTCGGTGTATATATGTTCCTTCCTGTGGAGGTTGGGTGAAGGGAAGGAAAAAATGAAGCAGGAAATGGAGAGTACAATACGTGTCCTCCAGCCCCTTGCTCCTCAAAGGAAAAGGGATGTAAACCCATCACTCATAAAAATAAAAAAATGATCCTTAAAAAAAAACTATGAATGCTTCTGTTGATGTCAGCTGTTTTATAATCCAATGCTTCAAAATACAACTCATCCTTGGATTCATTAAACAATCCAAGGATTCCCTAAATAAATGAATTAGAGATAATTATTAACAAAAAAAAACGGAAGTATCAATCACAGAGGAACTTACTAGATGATAGATTTACGAAAAATATTACATAAACTTGCCAGGATAGTATTTCAGGCTACAGGAAAAAATGATAAAGATGAACAACATATCAGACCGAGATAGGAACCCAAGCCGGCCGGCCGTCCTGTAGGGGGTCACGAAGCCTCGCGCCGCCCCGACCCCGCACAATATCAATAAGACGGGATATAATTCCGGGTCGTTCGTCAGCAGCAAGTATCATCAAAGGAGAACGTAAATTGTTTGTAGTGGTGGTGGGGGTGGTTGGAGTGTAGTGTGGATAAGTCAGCAGTACGAGCCAGGTTTGAGCAGGGCCATGTTTGGACTCCTCTAATGAGGCTTCACAGTCCGCTAACATATTACACCTTCCGCGGTGCCTGTCACGCAGTGTGTGTGTTTATTATTTGTGTCTGTGGAATCGAGATTTTAGCTCTTGGACCCCGCCTTTCTAACCAGTTTATTTTTCCTCTATTGTATCTACTGAATATATTTCTAACACACACACACACACACACACACACACACACACACACACACACACACACACACACACACACACACACACACACACACACACACACACACACATTCCCAGGAAGCAGCCCGTAGCAGCTGCCTAACTCCCAGTTACCTATTTACTGCTAGATGAATAGTCGCATCAGGGTAAAAGAAACTCTGCCTATCTGTTTCCCATTTTTGTTTCCGCAGGCGCCGGGAATCGAACCCCGGACCACAGAACTACGTATCCAGCTTGCTGTCCAGTCAGCCACCAGCGCCCCTTCGCTTGTGTGTGTGTGTGTGTGTGTGTGTGCGTGTGTGTGTGTGTGTGTGTGTGTGTGTGTGTGTGTATGTGTGTGTGTGTGTGTGTGTGCGAGTGTGTGTGTGTGTGCTGACACATCTAAGTCTATTAATCAAGTCAACTATGTCTGCCTGCTTGACCGAGCTCCTGCCATCAGATCTGAGAGTAAATAAATGTTTCCTTTGGCTGACCTGCGTCGCCCCGTGCCCGCCCCGGGCACGGGGCTGTGTAACACACCACCAATAGGGGTTCGGGGATGGCGAGTCGTGTCTCAAAGGTTTAATAGAATTCCATGACCAAGCAGTAAGCATTAAGCGAGAAAGGGAAAGATGGGCAGACTGCATTTTCTTGAACTGTCTCAAAGCTTTTGACACAGTACCCCACAAGAGACTGTTACACAAGTTGTAGAAACAAGCTGGAGTAAGTGGTAGGGTGCTCCCCTGGATAAGAGAGTACTTTAACAACAGGAAGCAAAGAGTTACTATGAGGGGTGAGACCTCTGACTGAGGTGTTGTCCCACAGGGTTCTGTAATGGGTCCTATCTTGTTTCTGATATACGTAAATGATCTTCCAGAAGGTGTAGATTCATTCCTCTCAATGTTTGCTGATGAAGCTAAAATTATGAGAAGGATTAAGACAGAACAAGAAAGCAAGAGGCTACATTATGATCTGGACAGACTGAAGGAATGGTCCAACAAATGGCTACGAGAACAAATCCAAAAGGGCCGTGACGAGGATTCGAACCTGCGTCCGAGAGCATCCCAGACGCTGCCTTAATCGACTGAGCTACGACATGGTCAAAAGAGTTGAAACCGAAGTTCTACTGAACTTACTGGATCCTGCAGCCTCTCCGAGACACAAACCAGGGTTTTACACAACTCCCCCATGCACTCGAGCTATGTCAATAGGCCGTTCTCCCTCTCCGCCCTTACTTCCTCGTCACTGCCCTTGTGGATTTGTTCATTTGATGCATCATGCTATTGTAATTTCTGTGAGTAATGGTCACTAGGGTTTAACTCGAGCAAGTGCAAAATGATGAAGATAGGCGTAGGGAGTAGGAGGCCAAACACAAGTTACCAGCTGGGAAAGGAAATTCTTCAGAAGTCAGGAAGAGAGAGAAAGATCTGGGGGTTGATATCACACCAGACCTGTCCCATGAAGCACACATCAGAAGGATAACATCAGCGGCGTATGCAAGGCTGGCGAACATAAAAACTGACTGCAGAAACTTATGTAAGGAATCATTTAGAACCTTGTATACCACATATGTCAGACCAATACTGGAATATGCGGCTCCAGCCTGGAGTTCATATCTAATGAAACACAAAACGAAGTTAGAAAAGGTTAAGCGGTATGCCACAAAGCTACTCCCCGAGCAGAGAGGAATGAGCTACGAGGAAAGATTATTGGAATTGAACCTCACGACACATAAAGACAGAAGAGTTAGGGGAGACATAGATAAGGGTAGATAAAGATAAACTGTTTACCAGGAGTGGTACGCGAACAAGGGGACACAGGTGGAAAGTGAGTACCCAAATGAGCCACAGAGACGTTTGAAAGACCTTTTTTTTTAGTGTCAGAATAGTTAACAGATGGAATGTATTAGACAGTGATGTGGTGGAGGCTGACTCCATACACAGTTTCAAATGTAGATATGATAGAGCCCAGTAGGCTCAGGAACCCGCAATATGTACACCAGTTGATTGACAGTTGAGAGGCGGGACCAAAGAGCCAGAGCTCAACCCCCGCAAGCACAACTAGATAAGTAGACACACGCACGGACCGACAAGATGGTGAGGAAGAGGGGGGGTCGGGGGGCGGAGGCTCGCGTGCCGGCACACTGGGGGTACGAGACCCCCGCCACAATACAAACCACCACCGCTGCTAACAGGAACACAGATATACGAGGGGCCAGCGTTACTTAGCCAAGCCCCAATGCCAGACGCACCACGGGATTACGGGCTTCGAATTACGGCAAATCCCCGTGTTTAGCGCCCTTCGCCCCGGACTCTGCACGCATCAGAAATAATCAACTGGACGTAAACCTAACTCCAGAGAGAGAAAGATTGCTGGTGTGTAAGTGTGTGCGTGTGCGTGTGTGTGCTTGCGTGTGTGTGTGTGTGTGTGCGCGTGTATAATACTCCTTCCCTTCCCCCCCTTCTACCTTGTCGTTGACATTAAGAATGGCTCACAATCTCCACCTCGCCGACACATTCTAACCATCTTCAAAAGCCTAATTTCCTATTTTCGTCTGCTTCCTCCCTCTATTCCCAGGCCATTGCGAGTGCGACCTCCTCTTCCTGGGAGCGGCCGGCACTGTGGTGGAGGAGGAGCTTGTCGCAATGTTAATCAAGAAGTCACAGACGAGTGCCACGGTCTAATGGCTGTCGAGGCAGCCTGCCTGGCACTCTCCTGTCCTGTCTAATTTGTGAATGTTTGCCTGTCTGGTTCTACACATGTGACCGTCTTCAGGTCTACTTGATCTATCTGCTGGTTGGTCTATTTGCTGTCCAATATACTAGCTTCTCTTCTTGTTCAATTGTTCATAGGTCTGTCAGTCTCCTGTACACATCTGTCTAGCCTTGATGTTTGGTTGGTCTGTCTGTTCCTTTTGGACAGTGTTCCTGGTTGGTGTTCCTTTTGGACAGTGTTCCTGGTTGGTGTTCCTTTTGGACAGTGTTCCTGGTTGGTGTTCCTTTTGGACAGTGTTCCTGGTTGGTGTTCCTTTTGGACAGTGTTCCTGGTTGGTGTTCCATTTGGACAGTGTTCCTGGTTGGTGTTCCTTTTGGACAGTGTTCCTGGTTGGTGTTCCTTTTGGACAGTGTTCCTGGTTGGTGTTCCTTTTGGACAGTGTTCTCGTACATTTCTGTATAGCTTGTGGTTGATATTGAAAATTAATGCGTTTTAAGTTTCTACTGTTCTTAATTCCCATGTTTTTTGCGTTCTCGATATTTGTTTTGGGGTGGTGATGGTGGTGATAGTGGTGGTGGTGATGGTGGTAGTGGTGGTGGTGGTTGTGGTGATGGTGGTGGTGGAGGTGGTGGTGGTGGAGGTTGTGGTGGAGGTGGTGGTGGTGGTGGTAGTGGTGGCGATAATGGTGGTGAAGTTTATGGTGGAAGTGGTGGTTGTGGTGATGGTGGTGGTGATGGTGGTGATGGTGGTGGTGGTGAATGTGGTGGTGGGGGTGGTGGGGTTGAAGTTGATGGTGGAAGTGGTGGTTGTGTTGATGGTTTTGGTGAGGATAGTGGTAGTGGTGGTGATGTTGGTAGTGATGGAGCAAGTGAGAGCGAGAGAAATAAATAGCAAGAGAGCAAGAGTGAGTGAGAGCGAGTGAGAGCAAGTGAGAGCAAGTAAGAGCAAGTAAGAGCAAGTAACAGGGAGTGAGAGCTAGTGAGAGCAAGTGAGAGCAAGTGAGAGAGAGTAAGAGCAAGTGAGAGAGAGTGAGAGCAAGTGAGAGCAAGTGAGAGAGAGTGAGAGCAAGTGAGAGCGAGTAAGAGCAAGTGAGAGCGAGTGAGAGTACAGCCTGGCAAAAGAAACAGGAAATCGGGAGTATGATAGCGTGAGCAAGTAGGCGCCCCGGGGATTAAAAGCATTATAATGAACAGGTTCGTGTCCAAGTGGTGGACGAGACATTAAGTGAAAATGAACCCCCCTCCCCCCCCCCCCCCATGCTGTAGTTTACACCTAACGAGGCCCACTTAGCGCTCATACTATGACAAAACTCTCCCACACTTATCTTTGCACACACACACACACACTGCCAGGCACTCCGCCACACACACACACTGCCAGGCACTCCGCCACACACACCTATACGCTACGAGGACGAGATTGCGCGCCATCGGAGAAATCTTTTTGGCGCGAGCCGCCATCTTGTGACGTCATATGTAAACAAACATTATCTCCACGTGTCAGGGGCTGACAATTGTTTATATCCTAACCTTCATGTTTCGAAAATAACTGGTTATTGATTGTATATATTTTGGTATACCAATCAATAACCAATGTGGGGATATACCAATATAGCCGTGAAGTAAAATATATACCTTTCATCGCGCGGACATGGCATCATAGAATTGCTGATACAAATCTACCTCACCACAGTTTAATATAAATAATTTCATCTATGAAAATAGTGGAGCAATAAATACATTAAGCACCATGAATAGTGATGGCGATAAAGTATTCATTTTTGTGCTTATCAGGTTGTTAGTGGAAGCCCCGAGCAGCAGCCAGGGGGCGTCAGGGAGTATCTGACACCCGGACAAAAACGACCTCGTAAATTGTAGCAATTTTGTTAATGAATTCAGGAGACTCTAATGTATCCGCGTTATCGCGGGGATCAGTAATTAAGTTCCAACATATTCACTCTCAATGAACCCGTTTTACACACACACACACGCACACACGCACGCACACACACACTGCAATTAGGTAAGTACACACACACACACACACACACACACACACACACACACACACACACACACACACACACACACGCACGCACATTAGAACATTCGCAGGTCCTCGAAGTCGACAGTGTTCGGGTTCGATTCCCGATCGAGGTAGAAACAAATGGAGCAGTTTCTTTCACCTGATGCACCCTGGGAATATGTGTGTGTGTGTGTACTCACCTAATTGTGCTTGCGAGGGTTGAGCTCTGGCTCTTTGGTCCCGCCTCTCAACCGTCAATCAACATGTGTATAGGTTCCTGAGCCTATTGGGCTCTATCATATCTACACTTGAAACTGTGTATGGAGTCAGCCTCCTCCACATCACTGCCTAATGCATTCCATTTGTCAACCAATTTGACACTAAAAAAGTTCTTTTTAATATCTCCGTGGCTCATTGTGTGTGTGTGTGTGTGTGTGTGTGTGTGTGTGTGTGTGTGTGTGTGTGTGTGTGTGTGTGTGTGTGTGTGTGTGTGTGTGTGTGTGTGTGTGCTAGATAAAAATATCTGTAGAAGATATAATAGGAACAAACTGGTCGGGAGTCAGAACAATAGACAACCGGCTAGTTAGAGAGGCGGGGTCCAAGAGCTAGCAACTCGATCATTCAGGGGCAAATAGTAAATATGCACACACACACAAAGACAAAAGCCTTCAGCAATCTCACTAACCAGTCTGAGGAATAGTTATCATGCCGCGGGGCTGCCGCCTCAGCCTACACATTCACGACGGAAACCATGCAAGAATTTCCGATAATTGTGAAGCGAGTTTATATTACCCGGAGAAAGTAAAACAAAAACCAAAAAAAAATTAAGCAAGTTGAATAATTTTGTGGTTAAGTGCTAAGGTGCCTTACCTTACATATATATATATATATATATATATATATATATATATGTCGTACCTAGTAGCCAAAACGCACTTCTCAGCCTACTATGCAAGGCCCGATTTGCCTAATAAGCCAAGTTTTCATGAATTAATGTTTTTTCGACTACCTAACCTACCTAACCTAACCTAACCTAACCTAACTTTTTCGGCTACCCAACCTAACCTATAAAGATAGGTTAGGTTAGGTAAGGTAGGGTTGGTTAGGTTCGGTCATATATCTACGTTAATTTTAACTCCAATAAAAAAATTGACCTCATACATAATGAAATGCGTAGCTTTATCATTTCATAAGAAAAAAATTGAGAAAATATATTAATTCATGAAAACTTGGCTTATTAGGCAAATCGGGCCTTGCATAGTAGGCCGAGAAGTGCATTCTGGCTACTAGGTACGACATATATATATATATATATATATATATATATATATATATATATATATATATATATATATATATATATATATATATATATATATATATATATATATATATATATATATATATATTTTGGTAGCAGTCTTTCTTGTAAACATATGTTATTGAATATGACCGAAAGGGTAAGATTAGTAATTATAACATGAATCTTCTCAATATTTCTTACGTTCTTCTTCACTGTCGAAGGTAATTGATAAATTAACTCTCCAAAATTCATTCTTGATTTCTGGTCTGACGTCTGAACGCGTTTCGTAATGCTTATTACATTTTCAAAGACTGAGTTTACACATTAAATACATTATACTTATACTCGTTTTGGGTGAGGTGACAGAGTATATGCCAGAACACGAAACAATGGGTATAAATTGGGAATGAAAACATAAGAATGGAAGTACCTGCAGAAGGCCTATTGGCCCATACCTCCTCTTCCTGCTTCTATGTTGGTTCTGGGTCTTGAAGTGGGTAGAATATAGTTGTGCAATAATTGACTGTTGATTGCTGGTGTTGACTTTTTGATTTGTAGTGCCTCGCTGATGTCGAGACTCCTGCTATCGCTGTATTTATCGATGATTTCTGTGTTGCTTGTTAAGATTTCTCTGGTGATGGTTTCTTTGTGAGAAGAGATTGTATGTTCCTTGATGGAGCCATGTTATTTGTGCATAGTTAATCGCCTAGAAAGAGACGTTGTTGTCTTGCCTATATACTGAGTTCTTTGGGGTTTACAGTCCCCAAGCGGGCATGTGAAGGCATAGACGTCGTTGGTTTCCTTCAGGGTGTTCTGTTTGGTGTCTAGGGAGCTTTTCATGAGTAGGTTGGCCGTTTTTTTGTTTTTGTAGTAAATTGTCAATTGTATTTTCTGATTTTTGTCTGTAGGGATAACGTTCCTATCAATAATATCTTCCAGGACCCTTTCCTCCGTTTTATGAGCCGTCGAAAAGAAGTTCCTGTAAAATAGTCTAATTGGGGGTACAAGTGTTGTGTTGGTTGACTCTTCAGAGGTTGCATGGCGTTTAGCCTTTCTTTTTATGATGTCTTCAACAAAACCGTTAGAGAAGCCATTGTTGACTAGGACCTGCCTTACCCTACAGGGTTCTTCATCGACTTGCTTCCACCCTGAACTGTGGCTGAGAGCCCAGTCGACGTAAGCGTTGACAACACTCCTCTTGTACCTGTCTGGGCAGTCACTGTTGACATTGAGGCACATTCCTATGTTTGTTTCCTTAGTGTAGAGGACGTTTCTAGGGGAAGGAAAGGGGGGGGGGGAGGAATGGTGCCCAACCACATGGACGGTCGGGGATTGAACGCCGACCTGCATGAAGCGAGACCATCGCTCTACCGTCCAGCCCAAGTGGTTGACCGCCTGAGACTCAGATGTGTCATAGAGATGTTCGAAAGTTTTTTCTAGCCTTAGAGTAGTTGGTAAATGGAATGATCTAAAGGAGCAGGTTGTAGATACTTACCACATTCATAACTTTATAATTGGGTATGACAGGGAAAAGGTCAGGAGTCATTACATTAGACAACCGGTGGCTGAAAAAGCAGGCTCCAAGAGGCTCGATCTGCAGGCTCGATCCTGCAGGCTCGATCCTGCAGGAAAATATAGGTGAACACACACACACATACACACACATAAGGGGGGTCTGGTAGCTGAGTGGACAGCGCGCGAGAACTCATAATCCTCTGGCTCAGATTCGTTTCCCGGCGCCGGCAGAGACAAATGGGTAGAGTTTCTTTTAACCTGATGCTTCTGTTACCTAGCAGTAAATAGGTACCTGGGAGTTAGAAAGCTGTTACGGGCTGCTTCCTGGGGATGTGTGTGTTTGAAAAAAATTAGTAGTTAGTAACAGTTGATTGATTGACAGTTGAGAGGCGGGCCGAAAGAGCAGAGTTCAACCCCCCGCAAGCACAACTAGGAGAATACAACTAGGTGAATACACACAAATTTAACAATCAAGAAGACAAAGCCACAAACCTCCATTGCCAGTATTGTTTACCATTGTTTACGATTGTATAATTCATTAATTCCTTAACGTGAGGTGTGCGTGTGTGTGTGTATGTGTACTCACCTAATTGTGCTTGCGGGGGTTGAGCTCTGGCTCTTTGGTCCCGCCTATGTGTGTGTGTGTGTGTGTGTGTGTTTGTGTGTGTGTGTGTTTACGCAAGATCTTGATGAATAGGGTGGCGAGTGTGCAGTATGCGACCTCGCCACTCGTAATCTCACGACGGTGTATATACACTTCTTGAATTCCTCGACGCACCCATGGCTCATATTAGTGTTTGTGGAGGCTTTACTCAATGAAATCTGAGAGCTCTATAACCCATAAGCCTGGCTGGAGTGGTTGTAGGTTTTCGTTTCGCTAGTCCATTGATTCTTCTCTGCTACGCTGTTTAGTTAATGACGCGTTTTTTTATGAATGAAGAAAATGCGCGCGTTTAAAGCCTACGCTATTGTTGTTGTTTACGAGCGGGTATGAATGAAGCATGTGAGTGCTTAAACCGGAGTCAGAGTCGTTTTGTGAATGAAGCTTGCTGCTGTTAAACCCCTTAAAAAATTCAAATATCGACCGTGTGTGTGTGTGTGTGTGTGTGTGTGTGTGTGTGTGTGTGTGTGTGTGTGTATGTGTGTGTGTGTGTGTGTGTGTGTGTGTGTGTGTGTGTGTGTGTGTGTGTGTGTGTGTGTGTGTGTGTGTGTGTGTGTGTGTGTGTGTTGATGTTTAGCTCGTCCATTGATTGACTCGTATTATTAGATTCCTTGCACGAGAACCGTAGCACATAGTGGCATGCACGTTCACTGGACTGAATATAGAGTCCGTCTTGTTGCTGTCAGATCTATAGCTGCAGCGAAGAAGGAAAACAAAGACAACCAAGGCTAAAAAAAAAAAAGAAGAAAATGACAACATTGCTAAAATCCACCAAGAAAATGACAACGCTGCGAGGAAAAACTCCAGGAAAATGACAACACTGCAGAGAACAACAGTGAAACCTGTGGCCTTTAATTAAGTGCAGTTTCAGACCGTAAATCAACTAATTATTTTCTGGCCGTATGAAAGGCGGTCCAAAACTCGGGTAAATTGAAAGATAATGTTTGTTATTTTCACTAATTTCACGGTCCGGGATTTTGGAGACGACTGTCACATTGCTAGCTTGACGGGAGGCATCAGTCTGTCTGTCTGTGTCTGTGTCTGTCTGTCAGAGTGAATGGAACCATCCATGTCTGTTCCATTCAATCTGACGATGACATTTTGATATGGAATCTTTGATGAGATTCCATGTCTGGGTGTATGGGATCCCGTCTGTCTGTCAGGGTGTATGGGATCCCGTCTGTCTGTCAGGGTGTATGGGATCCCGTCTGTCTGTCAGGGTGTATGGGATCCCGTCTGTCTGTCAGGGTGTATGGGATCCCGTCTGTCTGTCAGGGTGTATGGGATCCCGTCTGTCTGTCAGGGTGTATGGGATCCCGTCTGTCTGTCAGGGTGTATGGGATCCCGTCTGTCTGTCAAGGTGTTTGGAATCTCGCGTAAGTGTATGAAACGTATCTATTTTAGACTGGGATTAACATTTAATAGACTTATAGATAGTTCTAAAAGGCAGTTTGAGACAGGAAAAAATCTATTTATGTAGATACGGGTACAGACATATGGTACATACTGACAGATGATGTATACTGACAGGTGATGTATACTGACAGGTGATACCAGGAGAGCGTTTTGGGAGTTCTTCTACTCCCCGAGCCCGGCCCGAGGCCAGGCTCTCGACTTGTGATAATTTGGTCCAACAGGCTGTTGCTTGGAGCAGCCCGCAGGCCCACATATCCACTACATCCTGGTTAGTCCGGCACTTCTTGCAAGAACTTGTCTAAGTGCTTGTAAGAACCTCTTGACTACATCCATCTTTGTCCCAGCAATATTTATAATGCTTGTTGGGAGGGTGTTGAACAGCTGTGGACCTCTGATGTTCAGACAGTGTTCTCTGATTGTGTCAATGGCAGCTCTACTCCTCACTGGATCTATTCTGCATTTCCTTACGTAATTTTCATTCTGATTTTTGTGACATCTTCAAAAGATGACACGAAGCTGTGACTAATATTTTTGTCAATATCCGAGATAAGAATGAGAAATAACAGCGGTGCAAGGACTGTGCCCTGGGGCACAGAGCTTTTCACTGCACTTGGGCTTGATCTTATTTGATTGACCGTCACTCTGTGCATTCTATTTAAGAGAAAGGTGAAAATCCAACGATCCACTTTACCCGTTATTCCTATTGATCTAATTTTATGTGCTATCACTCCATGGTCACATATGTCGAATGCCTCTTACAAAGTTTGTGTATACAACATCTGCATTTTGTTCTTCTTAAGCTTCTGTAATATTACCATAATGGTTAAGTAACTGCTTGATACCTGCTTGACGGGGTTCTTCTGGGAGTTCTTCTACTCCCCAAGCCCGGCCTGATATTTATTTATTTATTTATATATATACAAGAAGGTACATGGGGGGTTAAGAGAGAACATAGAGTTTAAGTTGAGATTACAATTATATAAAGCCACTAGCACGCATAGCGTTTCGGTATATGTATTGCATAGCGATATGACAGACAGGATCTTCCCGCTCTATATCCATGTTGTCCGGGGTTGTGAAGTTTATTATATTCCATACAACTGGAAATTTGTTTCCTAATCACTCTGTCAAAAACTTTTATTATATGGATTGTTAGAGCAACTGGTCTATAATTTTTGGCCAAAGCTTTACTACCGCCCTTGTGCAGAGAAGATATATCTGCTGATTTAAGGGCTGCTGGTATCTTCCCTGTATCCAGGCTCTTTCTCCATATTACACTGAACAGGCTTAGGTGTAAGAACAGGTAATGGTGAAAGAACAATTACAGGTGTAAGAACAGTTACTGGTGTCAGAGATACATACACAGATACAGTTAGAGGTACACACACATACAGGGGTCTGGTAGCTGAGTGGACAGCACGCGGGACTCGTAATGCTGTGACCCGGGTTCGATTCCGAGCACCGGCAGAGACAAATGGGCAGAGTTTCTTTCACCCTGATGCCCCTGTTACCTAGCAGTAAATAGGTACCTAGGAGTTAGACAGCTGTTACGGGCTGCTTCCTGGGTGTGTGTGTGTGTGAAATAAAAATAAGTTAGTAACAATTTAGTAGTTAGTGACTGACAGTTGAGAGGCGGGCCGAAAGAGCAGAGCTCAACCCCCGCAAGCAGAACTAGGTGAATACAACTAGGTGAGTACACAGATAGAAGCACATGTTCAAGCATAGGGTACAACCATGCAAACAAGGGTCCAGTTGTGTATGGTACAATCACGTAACCACTGGTCCAGGAGTGAGGTACAACTATACAAACATAGGGTCATGTGTGTTCTACAACCACACAAACACAGGTCCTGGTGTGTGGTACAGTAACACAAACACAGGTCCTGGTGTGTGGTACAGTAACACAACCACAGGTCCTGGTGTGTGGTACAGTAACACAACCACAAGTCCTGGTGTGTGGTACAGTAACACAAGCACAGGTCCTGGTGTGTGGTACAGTAACACAAACACAGGTCCTGGTGTGTGGTACAGTAACACAAACACAGGTCCTGGTGTGTGGTACAGTAACACAACCACAGGTCCTGGTGTGTGGTACAGTAACACAACCACAAGTCCTGGTGTGTGGTACAGTAACACAAGCACAGGTCCTGGTGTGTGGTACAGTAACACAAACACAGGTCCTGGTGTGTGGTACAGTAACACAAACACAGGTCCTGGTGTGTGGTACAGTAACACAACCACAGGTCCTGGTGTGTGGTACAGTAACACAACCACAGGTCCTGGTGTGTGGTACAGTAACACAAACACAGGTCCTGGTGTGTGGTACAGTAACACAACCACAGGTCCTGGTGTGTGGTACAGTAACACAACCACAAGTCCTGGTGTGTGGTACAGTAACACAAGCACAGGTCCTGGTGTGTGGTACAGTAACACAAACACAGGTCCTGGTGTGTGGTACAGTAACACAAACACAGGTCCTGGTGTGTGGTACAGTAACACACAGGTCCTGGTGTGTGGTACAGTAACACAACCACAGGTCCTGGTGTGTTGTACAGTAACACACAGGTCCTGGTGTGTGGTACAGTAACACACAGGTCCTGGTGTGTGGTACAGTAACACAACCACAGGTCCTGGTGTGTGGTACAGTAACACAACCACAAGTCCTGGTGTGTGGTACAGTAACACAAGCACAGGTCCTGGTGTGTGGTACAGTAACACAACCACAGGTCCTGGTGTGTGGTACAGTAACACAACCACAGGTCCTGGTGTGTGGTACAGTAACACAACCACAAGTCCTGGTGTGTGGTACAGCAACACAACCACAGGTCCTGGTGTGTGGTACAGCAACACAACCACAGGTCCTGGTGTGTGGTACAGTAACACAACCACAGGTCCTGGTGTGTGGTACAGTAACACAACCACAAGTCCTGGTGTGTGGTACAGCAACACAACCACAGGTCCTGGTGTGTGGTACAGCAACACAACCACAGGTCCTGGTGTGTAGTACAGCAACACAACCACAGGTCCTGGTGTGTGGTACAGTAACACAACCACAAGTCCTGGTGTGTGGTACAGCAACACAACCACAGGTCCTGGTGTGTGGTACAGCAACACAACCACAGGTCCTGGTGTGTGGTACAGTAACACAAGCACAGGTCCTGGTGTGTGGTACAGCAACACAACCACAGGTCCTGGTGTGTGGTACAGTAACACAACCACAGGTCCTGGTGTGTGGTACAGTAGCACAAACACAGGTCCTGGTGTGTGGTACAGTAACACAACCACAGGTCCTGGTGTGTGGTACAGTAGCACAAACACAGGTCCTGGTGTGTGGTACAGTAACACAACCACAGGTCCTGGTGTGTGGTACAGTAACACAACCACAGGTCCTGGTGTGTGGTACAGTAACACACAAGTCCTGGTGTGGACCTGTGTTTGTGTCACTGTACCACACACCAGGGGCTCCACACACCAGGGGCTACACACACCAGGGGCTCCACACACCAGGGGCTACACACACCAGGGGCTACACACACCAGAGGCTCCACACACCAGGGGCTACACACACCAGGGGCTCCACACACCAGGGGCTCCACACACCAGGGGTTACACACACCAGGGGCTCCACACACCAGGGGCTACACACACCAGGGGCTCCACACATCAGGGGCTCCACACACCAGGGGCTCCACACACCAGGGGCTCCACACACCAGGGGCTCCACACACCAGGGGCTCCACACACCAGGGGCTCCACACACCAGGGGCTCCACACACCAGGGGCTCCACACACCAGGGGCTCCACACACCAGGGGCTACACACACCAGGGGCTCCACACACCAGGGGCTCCACACACCAAGGGTTACACACACCAGGGGCTCCACACACCAGGGGTTACACACACCAGGGGCTCCACACACCAGGGGTTACACACACCAGGGGCTCCACACACCAGGGGTTACACACACCAGGGGCTCCACACACCAGGGGCTCCACACACCAGGGGCTACACACACCAGGGGCTCCACACACCAGGGGCTCCACACACCAGGGGCTCCACACACCAGGGGCGCCACACACCAGGGGCTCCACACACCAGGGGCTCCACACATCAGGGGCTCCACACACCAGGGGCTCCACACACCAGGGGCTCCACACACCAGGGGCTCCACACACCAGGGGCTCCACACACCAGGGGCTCCTCACACCAGGGGCTCCACACACCAGGGGCTCCACACACCAGGGGCTCCACACACCAGGGGCTACACACACCAGGGGCTCCACACACCAGGGGCTCCACACACCAAGGGTTACACACACCAGGGGCTCCACACACCAGGGGTTACACACACCAGGGGCTCCACACACCAGGGGTTACACACACCAGGGGCTCCACACACCAGGGGTTACACACACCAGGGGCTCCACACACCAGGGGCTCCACACACCAGGGGCTACACACACCAGGGGCTCCACACACCAGGGGCTCCACACACCAGGGGCTCCACACACCAGGGGCGCCACACACCAGGGGCTCCACACACCAGGGGCTCCACACACCAGGGGCTACACACACCAGGGGCTCCACACACCAGGGGCTACACACACCAGGGGCTCCACACACAAGGGGCTCCACACACCAGGGGCTCCACACACCAGGGGTTACACACACCAGGGGTTACACACACCAGGGGCTCCACACACCAGGGGTTACACACACCAGGGGCTCCACACACCAGGGGCTCCACACACCAGGGGCTCCACACACCAGGGGTTACACACACCAGGGGTTACACACACCAGGGGCTCCACACACCAGGGGCTTCACACACCAGGGGCTCCACACACCAGGGGCTCCACACACTAGGGGTTACACACACCAGGGGTTACACACACCAGGGGTTACACACACCAGGGGCTCCACACACCAGGGGCTCCACACACCAGGGGTTACACACACCAGGGGCTCCACACACCAGGGGCTCCACACACCAGGGGTTACACACACCAGGGGCTCCACACACCAGGGGTTACACACACCAGGGGCTCCACACACCAGGGGTTACACACACCAGGGGCTCCACACACCAGGGGTTACACACACCAGGGGCTCCACACACCAGGGGTTACACACACCAGGGGCTCCACACACCAGGGGCTCCACACACACCAGGGGCTCCACACACCAGGGGTTACACACACCAGGGGCTCCACACCAGGGGTTACACACACCAGGGGCTCCACACACCAGGGGTTACACACACCAGGGGTTACACATACCAGGGGCTCCACACACCAGGGGCTCCACACACCAGGGGTTACACACACCAGGGGCTCCACACACCAGGGGCTCCACACACCAGGGGCTCCACACACCAGGGGCTCCACACACCAGGGGCTACACACAGTCATAAACCCTCACCAGAGAACTTGTCTATAAGGCTCACTACCCGCCTCCATCGTCAGCTCTCTTATTTAAACGAGTTCACCTCGTCATTATAACACCCTCCGTCACTATCACCATCACCTTCCATCTTCATAACCTTCCCCCTGAAGACACTATCACCACCAGTATCTTCCCCGACCTTCTCTTCCACCTCTCGTTCTCGGAAATCCTCACCCCAGACTCATCCAATAATCCTTTACTCTGTAATCATAAAATGTGAACTCACTTTCAGTCCTTCCTTCTCTTCAGACTCATTCCCATACTCTAATTTAGTATGTAATAGAATGCGAAAACATCGCGTAATTCAGGGATAACTCAAGAAATATATGTATAGGTACTTCATTCATAATGATGAACTCTACCAGAATCGTAGCCAAGTATCCATAGTTTATGCTCACTATAGGTAATGAATTGGCTCGTTCTCCCGAACGATTCCAACGTCTCTAAACTGTTGTACTAAATTGCCTGAGTCTAACTTACCCGAGAACACACGAACAGAAAACGGGACATCACGTCAATTTCGCGAGCTGCTGCCGTTTTTAGTACATCAATTTTGGGGCTTTTTGAAATTATACGTCAAAATGCGACGTGTTGTTCAGGAGAGCGAGTTACAGAGCCCATGACTGTACCAGCTGCCGTTCAGTTGGGTGGGTTCAGAGCACGATTAGTAACTGTGTAACTGACTTATAGCAGATATAAACTGTCTTGTATATGGACCAATTCTTTATATATATATATATATATATATATATATATATATATATATATATATATATATATATATATATATATATATATACATATATATATATATATATATATATATATATATATACATATATATATATATATATATATATATATATATATATATATATATATATATATATATATATATACACAGGTGTTTATTAAAAAAATTGTAACAAGTTTCCCAAGGTTGTTACTTGCTTAGATAAATGAACTGTCGAACCCGTCCCCAGAACAAGTCGATTCCATTCAGTGGTCAACCCCACAGACGCATTCATCAATTTTAACATATTCATTCAAAATGGGAACTTTCTAAAATATAAATTAACATTATAATATATATTGGCATATTGTGCATATATAGGCATAGGTTAGGTTAGGTGTTTAGGTTCTGTTGGCGATTATTTGTATTTGTAGTACGTGGGTGAAGCATTTACAGCGTTGAGGTTCGAACAAAAGTCGTCAGTGAAGCACTTGTTCCGGAAGTGTTTGAATGTCATCAGTTGTGAGTCGTGTGTAAACCGCTTTTCATTCATAAACAGGGGGTTTGGCGGGTGCATGGAATCACTTTTAGGTCTTTGTCTGGAGGAGGGGCTGGGCGGGTGCATGGAATGGACTGTGACCTTTGTTTATGAGGACGAGCTGAATTGTGAGGTTCGGTTCCTGAACTCAGCTCGTCCTCATAAACAAAGACCCAAAGTCCATTCCATGCACCCGCCAAACCCCCTGTTTATGAATGAAAAGCGGTTTACACACGACTCACAACTGATGACATTCAAACACTTCCGGAACAAGTGCTTCACTGACGACTTTTGTTCGAACCTCAACGCTGTAAATGCTTCACCCACATACTACAAATACAAATAATCGCCAACAGAACCTAAACACCTAACCTAACCTACACCTGACTATACATAGAATTTTAATGTATAAGAATATTAATTTATATATGAGAACAAACCAAATTTTAATATACAGTATGTTAAAATTTATGAATGCATCTGGGGAGGACGGCCGCTGCTTTAGACAGCCTAGTGTGAGAACGGGTTGAATGTTCTCCACCCCCCGACGTGATGGGTATGGGGTGCATAATAAATGACTAAACTAAACCAAACTTTTCAACCAATCACTATAGTGCCCCGAGATTATAACAAAAAAATGATTTCCTTAACTTACCGTGGGAGGTAGGAGACGGGGTACTATAGTTTGCATATATAATATTGATTTTAACATAGTGTGTCACAAATCTTCCCATATACTTCAGCTTGACAATGAAAACGGGCGCGAAGGTACCACTTAAGTCAAACATTTTCCCAGAAGTTTTCATTTTGTTTCTGTTCTGGAGCGGGCAGATGCGAGGATGAATATAACCCGAGGCTTTTGAAACAGTAATCAATATGAAGCAGCTGTGTGTTTTTAATGAAATTCGTGGGAGCGCTAGGAAATAAACCTATTAATTCGGAATATTTTGCATGAGCGCCCCCTTTGGTGATGAATAGCATAGAAAATGGGTTAATTTTAAGCCTGGCTTTTGCTCTTTTGAAACAAATTTGTGAAGATGCAATTATTTTTACAGTCTTTTGTGGAATGTTTGAAGAAGCAGCTTCGGGACGAAGATTTCTTAAAAGGATAAGTTCAATGTCTGAATTAATTTTAGTTTTAATAGTGAATAGCTCTAAAGTTGTTATATAGAGTAGACTCGATACCAGACGCTGCGGGATCTTCACAGCCTGTGTGTGTTCAGTCAAATATGACACGTATCTACTACAGTCGTTGGTTTAAGTTACAGCTCCGCTCCTGTGCCAGGTAAGTCCACTACGGGCTCACCATAGCCCGTGCTACTTAGAAAGTTTTATTCCAAGTAGCTGAATCTAAAACAACATGTCGTTGGTTTAAAATTGTAATTAATTATCTTAATGACTATTATTTGTTTCTAGGTAACCATTTTGGGAATTTTAGTGTTTACAAACATCTTCACGAATGAGCAGCTACAATAGTTGTTATTTAAGGTATACGGTTGTTAAATATTTTCCGCATAATCTGCCATCCTATAACTAATCCCAGGTGAGGAGTAGGCCTACTTAAACCCCCAGTAATAATCCGCGCAGACACCCGTTCAGAGGTAAGCCGCACGCTAGGGTACTTAACCTCACTGAAAGGGATTTCAGCTTGTTTAATACTTCGGGGCACAATGACTATAAAGATATAAGATATAATTCATATATATTTATATTGATATGTTTATTGGTAAATATTTGTATTAAAGCGTGAGACAGGCCGGAAACGGTTGGGCTTGATCTATCTCCACAGCGAAGCCGGGACTAGCGCCAAGTACTGACAGCTGGGTGGACAGCGCTTCGGATTCGTAGTACTGAGGTTCCGGGTTCGATCCCCGGTGGAGGCGGAGACAAATGGGCAAAATGTTTCTTTCACCCTGATGCCCCTGTTACCTAGCAGTCAATAGGTACCAGGGAGTTAGACAGCTGCTACGGGCTGCTTCCTGGGGGGGGGGGGTGTAACAAAAAGGAGGTCTGGTCGAGGACCGGGCCGCGGCGACGCTAAGCCCCGAAATCCTCTCAAGATAACCTCAAGAAGTACTCCGCTAATGGTGCAGTTTTTTTTGTAAATAGTGAATTTGTTTCACTGTCACGCATTTGTCGTCGCCCTGTCTGGTCGTCCGCCTGTCTGGTCGTCCCCCCTGTCTGGTCGTTCCCTGTCACCCACTTTTCCTTCCCCCTCTCCTCCTCTTCCTTGCCATTTCCTCCCTCTCCCCCTCGAAGTGCCATGTGTCACAGCCGCTCTTGTCATCGCCAGGAGGGATGGCAATTTTTATTTTCGACACGAAGTTTTGCATCATTTCTGTCGCTGGCGGGGCCTTGCTGGGGCCCCAACCACGGCCGGCAGTCACCGGCTCTATCCTTCACAACTGACACAAATGGCTGCAATTCTGGCCGAACTGAACAGGTGTACAGGAGTGGAAATCAAACATACATTTTGCTCCCTTCAACTGAAGAGCGAGATTCAGACTCCCTGAGTGTGAGGACTGGTTCAGGGGCGCCAGGGGGCTGCCAGGGAGAGACACTCAGACTCCTGACTGTGGCGGCTCTTGACTACTGCTCCAGAACTCTGTCATCACCACCACGGACTTGCGATTAACTTAGCGTCTCGTGAATCTTTTAACAACTCGTTTGTAATAAACAAAAATGGTATACCAAATTACCCGCACCTAACCTAACCTAACCTAACCTAACCTAACCTAACCTAACCTAACCTAAGGGAGCCGGTCGGCCGAGAGGACAGCACGCTGGACTTGTGAGATTGTGGTCCCGGGTTCGATCCCGGGCGCCGGCGAGAAACAATGGGCAGAGTTTCTTTCACCCTATGCCCCTGTTACCTAGCAGTAAAATAGGTACCTGGGTGTTAGTCAGCTGTCACAGGCTGCTTCCTGGGGGTGGAGGCCTGGTCGAGGATCGGGCCGCGGGGACACTAAAGCCCCGAAATCATCTCAAGATAACCTCAAGATAACCTAACCACAAAATAAACCAAAATTTTGCAAGCCGTTATATGATGTATGATCATATTGTGTCTGTTGGGGACAAAAATATATAGTAAACAAATATAAAGAAAGGTTTTGTGTTGGGGATATTGAGGTCGACATACGGATGTATTACTGTAGAGGAACAGGTTGTGTTTGTGACGCAATAATCTCAAACTGACTCGTTCCGGGAAAATATATCAATATTTTACGCCTTTCTTGGTTGGTATTGACTCGACTTACCCTAATGGTCTCGTTCAGAGACCTCCTCGTGGCCTAAATGACCACCTTTGAGTAGCGAAGTGCCTCGCACCATACAATACACAGCAATCTTAAGCAACTAATAAGACTCGTGTGATTTAAAACACCAACTTATGACCCTCGGAGTGAAGAACATTACTTTAAAATGTCCACACAAGTTAATTATGACTCCATCGATTGGAAAAATTGTAATTAATTTTGTCAATAAAGATGTTAATAATAATAATAAATCCATCGATTGGAACATGTTCA
>NC_091159.1:44441493-44446493 GCF_040958095.1 Procambarus clarkii | reverse complement strand
GTTATACTAGTGTTTCTGGAGACAAGTTATACTAGTGTTTCTGGAGACAAGTTATACTAGTGTTTCTGGAGACAAGTTATACTAGTGTTTCTGGAGACAAGTTATAGTTGTGTTTCTGGAGACAAGTTATACATGTGTTTCTGAAGACAAGTTATACATGTGTTTCTGGAGACAAGTTATACATGTGTTTCTGAAGACAAGTTATACATGTGTTTCTGGAGACAAGTTATACATGTGTTTCTGGAGACAAGTTATACATGTGTTTCTGGAGACACATCATGTCAACACAGATATATGTGTCCTCGGTGTTGCGAAAACTTAAGAAATAAAACAACACAAGAAACACTTGGCACGCAGCCAAAACAAACAAACACACACGAAGCAAAAAATAAACAAGGAATCACAAACACAAACAGACAACCAGGAAACACTAAAAAAGCCACCACAAACAACGCAAACCATTACAAACAAATAAAAAAAATAGTTAAGACACAATTTGCGTAGCGCCGTGAGACGCCATTTTTTAACTCATTACCTTGTAGCCCTGAAGGTGGACCACCCGCACTGGGGCGCCTCCCCCCTGAGTGGGGGGCAATGGTTGGGGGGGGGGGTTAATGGTTAATGGTTCAAAGAGGGGGGGGGTTGAGTGGTGGTTAGTGGTGCAGGGGAAAATGGGGGAGAGGGAGGAGGAGATAGATCAAGCCCAACCATCTCCGGCCTGTCTCACGTGAGTGCGTGGGCACAGTGCTTGTGGTGAGTGCGTGGAGACAGTGCTTGTGGTGAGTGCGTGGTCACAGTACTTGTGGTGAGTGCGTGGGCACAGTGCTTGCGGTGAGTGCGTGGACACAGTGCTTGCAGTGAGTGCGTGGACACAGTACTTGTGGTGAGTGCGTGGACACAGTACTTGTGGTGAGTGCGTGGACACAGTGCTTGCAGTGAGTGCGTGGATACAGTACTTGTGGTGAGTGCGTGGACACAGTGCATGCGGTGAGTGCGTGGACACAGTGCTTGCAGTGAGTGCGTGGACACAGTACTTGTGGTGAGTGCGTGGACACAGTACTTGTGGTGAGTGCGTGGACACAGTGCTTGCAGTGAGTGCGTGGACACAGTACTTGTGGTGAGTGCGTGGACACAGTACTTGTGGTGAGTGCGTGGACACAGTGCTTGCAGTGAGTGCGTGGACACAGTACTTGTGGTGAGTGCGTGGACACAGTACTTGTGGTGAGTGCGTGGGCACAGTGCTTGCAGTGAGTGCGTGGACACAGTACTTGTGGTGAGTGCGTGGTCACAGTACTTGTGGTGAGTGCGTGGACACAGTACTTGTGGTGAGTGCGTGGACACAGTGCTTGTGGTGAGTGCGTGGAGACAGTGCTTGTGGTGAGTGCGTGGTCACAGTACTTGTGGTGAGTGCGTGGGCACAGTGCTTGCGGTGAGTGCGTGGACACAGTACTTGTGGTGAGTGCGTGGGCACAGTGCTTGCAGTGAGTGCGTGGACACAGTACTTGTGGTGAGTGCGTGGTCACAGTACTTGTGGTGAGTGCGTGGACACAGTACTTGTGGTGAGTGCGTGGACACAGTGCTTGCAGTGAGTGCGTGGACACAGTACTTGTGGTGAGTGCGTGGTCACAGTACTTGTGGTGAGTGCGTGGACACAGTACTTGTGGTGAGTGCGTGGACACAGTGCTTGTGGTGAGTGCGTGGAGACAGTGCTTGTGGTGAGTGCGTGGTCACAGTACTTGTGGTGAGTGCGTGGGCACAGTGCTTGCGGTGAGTGCGTGGACACAGTGCTTGCAGTGAGTGCGTGGTCACAGTGCTTGCAGTGAGTGCGTGAACACAGTGCTTGCGGTGAGTGCGTGGACACAGTGCTTGTGGTGAGTGCGTGGACACAGTGCTTGCGGTGAGTGCGTGAACACAGTGCTTGTGGTGAGTGCGTGGACACAGTACTTGTGGTGAGTGCGTGGACACAGTACTTGTGGTGAGTGCGTGGACACAGTGCTTGTGGTGAGTGCGTGGACACAGTGCTTGTGGTGAGTGCGTGGTCACAGTACTTGTGGTGAGTGCGTGGACACAGTGCTTGTGGTGAGTGCGTGGGCACAGTGCATGTGGTGAGTGCGTGGACACAGTGCTTGTGGTGAGTGCGTGGTCACAGTACTTGTGGTGAGTGCGTGGACACAGTACTTGTGGTGAGTGCGTGGACACAGTGCTTGCGGTGAGTGCGTGGACACAGTACTTGTGGTGAGTGCGTGGTCACAGTACTTGTGGTGAGTGCGTGGACACAGTGTTTGTGGTGAGTGCGTGGACACAGTGCTTGTGGTGAGTGCGTGGTCACAGTACTTGCAGTGAGTGCGTGGACACAGTACTTGTGGTGAGTGCGTGGACACAGTGCTTGCAGTGAGTGCGTGGACACAGTGCTTGCGGTGAGTGCGTGGACACAGTGCTTGCAGTGAGTGCGTGGACACAGTGCTTGCGGTGAGTGCGTGGACACAGTGCTTGCAGTGAGTGCGTGAACACAGTGCTTGCGGTGAGTGCGTGCGCGAGGGCGTGGAGGAAGTATCTGAAGTGCTTGGATATTCCTATAGTTACACGTGGATATATCCCCCGTTATATCGGCTGTATATACCGATGGGAAGTATAACGGGGCTGTATATTGTTTTGCTAGTATATCTCTGTGGGGGGAGGTATGCTTGGGCTGAATGTTATACTGGCTGGTATATCCTGGTAGAAAGTATACTGGGGCTATACGTCATACCTGGTATGTCACCATACGAATTGGGGCTGTATGTTTACTGGTCGATATATCCTCTTTAGAAGTATACTGAATATGTATGTTATACTACTTGGTATATCCCCATAGAAAGTATTCCGGGGTTGTATGTTATACTGGCTGGTATATTCCCGTGGGACATAAATATACATATTTATGTATACATGTATACATGTATGTGTATGGCGCAGCAGTCAACGTAGTCAGTCAGGTTACAACCCAATGGTCCCGAGTTCACTTCCCGCGATAGGACATAAGTGATTTTTACCTGATGTCTCTGTTCACCTAGCAGTTAATAGGTACCCGGGAGTTTACCAACTGTTGTGGGTTGCTTCCTGGGGAAGTGGTGAGTATAGTTCCGCTAGACTAGAAGAACCTCAATAAGCCTACAGGCTTCCTGTCCCCGTGTATATGTATATATATATATATATATATATATATATATATATATATATATATATATATATATATTATATATATATATATATATATATATATATATATATATATATATATATATATATATATATATATAAGTGTGTGTGTATAAATATATATATATATAGTTCTTTCCTTTCACTCACACGTAAAGAGAGGTCGGTTTTCCCTCCAGTGCAAATAACAATTACAGAAACTGAACTCGAAATTTCAATTACAGTATCTTACAGCAAGTCCTTCTGAAGCTACTAATTTGTCCGGGCGATCACCAGTCCCTTCCAAATCGAATTCATGTCGAACCTCAAAGTCAATTATGCTAAATAATAAGAAATATCGTGTTTAAGTCTTCAACGTGATACAAACGGCTGGGTAAGAAAGAATATAAATTATCAAAAACTAAACATTACATTGCTAATGAACAATTTAATACTCTAATTAATTTGTTAATTGGATAATTGGCCTATTTTCTGTGCAAATTATGAACAATTTATTTCTTCAGTAACGTTCTCTCTCTCTCTATCTCCTAAGGCTCTTGCTATTTAATGAAAATAAGTCCCCCAAAATTATATAATTTTAAATTACTCTGATGAATAGAGAAGACATTTCAACTAGTTATTAAGCCCATCAAATCATGGAATAAAATGACCAATGTATTACCTCTTATAAAAACTAATACTCGTATCATCGAACCCTGGTACTCGGAACTGGACATTTCCAAAAGGTAACCACGAGCCACCATCGTCACAAAAAGGTGAATTAGAGGTTACAAAAAGAAGTAAGTATCTGGCCTAATGTTAGTCTTCCGCACAGAGACCACGACGGTGGAGACCAGAGAGAGAGAGAGGAGAGAGAGAGAGAGAGAGAGAGAGAGAGAGAGAGAGAGAGAGAGAGAGAGAGAGAGAGAGAGAGAGAGAGAGAGAGAGAGAGAGAGAGAGAGAGAGAGAGAGAGGGGGCCAACACTAACCAGCAATCATCCCCCATAGACCGAGCAGGTAGGCAGCACAAGCACCGCTTCAACACACCTTCACCTGTGATTAGCACCTGACGCCCCCAGCAGGTCCAGGTGCCCCGGCCGTCCTCCCTCCACAACACCCGGGCCCAGGTACCAACTAATCTATGCTCAGAGTGGAACACAAGACACACTATGGGCCAGCAACACAAGGCACAACAGAGACCAAGATGGAACACAGTACAAACCTCGGACCAGAGTGGAACGTTTGACAAGAACAGGGTGGAACACGAGACCGAGCAGGGACCAGGGGTGGAACACAAGACCCAGCAGGGACCAGGGGTGGAACACAAGACCCAGCAGGGACCAGGGGTGGAACACATGACCGAGCAGGGACCAGGGGTGGAACACAAGACTGAGCAGGGACCAGGGGTGGAACACAAGACCCAGCAGGGACCAGGGGCGGAACAGAAGACCGAGCAGGGACCAGGGGTGGAACACAAGACCGAGCAGGGACCAGGGGTGGAACAGAAGACCGAGCAGGGACCAGGGGTGGACCTGTACCATATAGCGACAATGTGTTACAAGGAGACGGAAGCCACGAACCACAATAATAATACTAGCCAGCAAGGTCCAGCTGTGCTAAAGACCTCATATGATACTATATCTATATTTCTCTGTCCACACCACACACCCCCTGGACCCTCCCCTTAGACCCCCCGTGGCACATCCCACCTGCCTCTCGACTACACCCCGCACCCATAATATCAAATCAACCATTAACTCACTGTCGAGCGAGGCTTCGAAGCCGGCTCAGCTGCCAGCGACGTTTGAACCTTTGTTGTTAGT
>NC_091159.1:44416493-44438993 GCF_040958095.1 Procambarus clarkii | reverse complement strand
AGAGAGAGAGAGAGAGAGAGAGAGAGAGAGAGAGAGAGAGAGAGGAGAGACAGATACACAGCTCTGTATATCCCCCCAGATAACAACACCGTCCGTTCACTATTGTCGTTCCTCGTTCATTATCCATTCGCTACGCACTCGACAATTTGCGTCACCCCCCCTTCCCTCCCCTCCCCCCATCACATGTTTCCTCGGCCCCGTCCCGGCCTCGGCCCGCCTCGCCCACTTTGGCCAAGTCAGCAGTTCGTCTGCCACCTTTCTGAGCCCCCCATCCCTCACACTGGCTGCTTGGGGCCCGTCAACTGGTTGACACGAGTGCTTGGTCAGTTATGTAAGTGTGTGTGTGTGTGACCTCGTGTATTAAAGTACATGATAATAATAATGGTAATAAAAAAGGGGGATGGAAATAGTGTGATAACACTGTTCAAAACGCCACGTCCCACTACACCTGATTAATCTTTTGTGTTCCGACAATGATTAATCATTGTGGTTTGTGTTTTCTCTGTGTTTTTTATATAAACATAAAAACAATGTTTGTGTTCTCTTTGGGTGAGTATTTTTTTTTTGGGGGGAGGGGGGGTTATTACTCAGCTTTTACGCCTTATTCTTCACCTGTTTGTATTTGTATACGCCCCCCCCCCCTGTAACGGGGGGGGGGCGTTACTGCTGAGATCCACTCCTCAGCATCTTCAATGGTAACAAAAAGCAGCTGAAGACTGGGACACACTAGTGAACACTGAGCATCTGTATCCGCCACCAAGATATAATGTTATCAAAACAAAAGACTAAAACCAGTGCAAAAAGAAGGAAATCTCTACCGCCATTTAAAACTTTGTCCCAAACATCAGAGTAACAACGCTATCGTGAATAGACGAACTCAATTACGGGCTCACCATACCCCGTGCTACATTTTTGAGTTCCGAGTAGCGGAATCTAAGACAAGAGCACAGTCATACACATAACTAGGTGAATACAACTAGGTGAGTACACTCTGTCAACACACTGCCCCGTACACACACCTCATTCACTACCCCATCCAGCCCAGACACTACCCATCCAGAACCCCATCCAGCTACAATCCAGGTACACCCCCTTGACCCAACCACACCCCATAACCCCCACCACACACCCCATAACCCCCACCATACACCCCATAACCCCCACCACACACCCCATAACCCCCACCACACACCCCATAACCCCCACCACACACCCATAACCCCCACCACACATCCCATCCATAACCCCCACCACACACCACATAACCCCCACCACACACCACATAACCCCCACCACACACCCCATAACCCCCACCACACACCCCATAACCCCCACCACACACCCCATAACCCCCACCACACACCCCATAACCCCCACCACACACCCCATAACCCCCACCACACACCACATAACCCCCACCACACACCCCATAACCCCCACCACACACCCCATAACCCCCACCACACACCCCATAACCCCCACCACACACCCCATAACCCCCACCACACACCCCATAACCCCCACCACACACCCCATAACCCCCACCACACACCCCATAACCCCCACCACACACCACATAACCCCCACCACACACCCCATAACCCCCACCACACACCCCATAACCCCCACCACACACCCCATAACCCCCACCACACACCCCATAACCCCCACCACACATCCCATAACCCCCACCACACACCCCATAACCCCCACCACACACCCCATAACCCCCACCACACACCCCATAACCCCCACCACACACCACATAACCCCCACCACACACCCCATAACCCCCACCACACACCCCATAACCCCCACCACACATCCCATAACCCCCACCACACACCCCATAACCCCCACCACACACCCCATAACCCCCACCACACACCACATAAGCCCCACCGCCACCTCCCCCTCACTTAACAACCCCCACCACACCTCATCACCACAATTGATCACCAAGATAACAATTTCGTCAGACACCTCTTCATTTCCCATCTCCTCAACCGGTCATGAAGCGACCGGACGATTCCAGACATATCACTAAGATAACACGCTTTGATATCATCCTCAACACCTGTCCCGAGGACGCACTGATGTCCCTAAGTCAAGGGCAGGTAGTGAGGAGTCCGGACCTTTTTGTCAGGTCCTTCTGAACGATGGGGTAGTGTTTCCAGGACCCTAGTTAGAGAGAGAGAGAGAGAGAGAGAGAGAGAGAGAGAGAGAGAGAGAGAGAGACAGAGAGAGAGAGAGAGAGAGAGAGAGAGAGAGAGAGAGAGAGAGAGAGAGAGAGAGAGAGAGAGAGAGAGAGAGAGAGAGAGAGAGAGAGAGAGAGAGAGAGAGAGAGAGAGAGAGAGAGAGAGAGAGAGAGAGAGAGAGAGAGAGAGAGAGAGAGAGAGAGAGAGAGAGAGAGAGAGAGAGAGAGAGAGTGTGAGGGAGAGAAAAAATGCATAAAAAAAAAAATTGCAGAAAAAATCTTGCAAGTCAATTTGTCACTGTTCAACTCTGTCCCCAGTTCTCCGTCACACTACGAGCACATGTGCACCAATCTACGCGTATATACGCCAACCTATTCATATGTGTACACACACACACATATGAATAGGTTGGAATTACACGCATATGTAATTCATACCCCCCCCCCTCCCCTCACTTCTCACAATCGTCTCTCCTCATAATCTCTCCCTCTCTCCTACCCTTCTACTCTCATTTTTTCCCTCTCCCCGACCCCCTCACCTAAATAAATCTCTCTATTCAACTTTCTCACTGCCTCTAATGCCTCGTCCTTGCCTCTCTATTTCCATCACCCCCCCCCCACCTCCCTTTTTCCCTCCATCCCCGCATTCCTCCCTCCCTCCCTCCTTCCGTGCCTCTTCCCCTCCCTCCCTCTCTCTCTCTCTCTACCTCACCACTAATGACAACTTTGCCCCATGTCACGGAACTTGCCGCCCAAGAGGTACTGAGAAGTGTGTCACGGCGCCTGTCACGGGGCCCGGCCTCCAACACTGCCCTCCGTGTACCCCGCTCATACCCACACTGCCCTCCGTGTACCCGCTCATACCCACACTGCCCTCCGTGTACCCGCTCATACCCACACGTGCCCTGAACACGGCCCGATGCATACCTGCAGGATGGTATGCATCAAGCAACTGCAGGCGGGTATACCTGCAGTTGCCCGATGCAACTGCATATCCGCCTGCATACCCGCCTGCATACCCGCCTGCATACCCTGCCTGCATACCCGCCCGCATACCCTGTCTGCATACCCGCCCGCATACCCTGCCTGCATACCCGCCCGCATACCCTGCCTGCATACCCGCCCGCATACCCTGCCTGCATACCCGCCTGCATACCCTGCCTGCATACCCTACCTGCATACCCGCCTGCAGGTATTGCATACCCGCAGGCGGGTATGGAACTAGGGGGGAACACTGGACTGGGTAAGGGAGTACCTGAAGGGCGGAAAGCAAAGTGTCACAGTGAGAGAGGAGATTTTTCAGTTGGAGGGATGTAACAAGTGAGGTCCCACAAGGCTCGGTCCTGGAACCACTGCTGTTCCTATTTGATCTAGATGACCTGCCCGAAGGACCGAGCTAGTAACTAGTAATATCTGCCGATGATGTTGATGTTGTTGTTTTAGATTTAGCTACTCAGAACGAAAAGTCCATGTAGCACGGGCTATGGTGAGCCCGTAAACCTGCCGATGATGCAAAGCTGAAGATAAATAATGAAACAAAGGAGAAGTGCAGGAAGTTCCCGGAGAACTCCAGGCGAGGCCAAAGAAATGGTTACTTGAATTCAATCCCAACAAATGCATGGTAATAAAATGGGAAAGGGAGAGAGAGGCATGTCCACCATACGGGGAAGGCAGCTACAGGAATTGGAAAGAGAGAAATATTTGAGATATATATATATATATATATATATATATATATATATATATATATATATATATATACATATATACATATATATATATATATATATATATATATATATATATATATATATATATATATATATATATATATATATAGTTCTGACAAAAAGACCAGAGGCACACCTAAACAGGATAACATCGGCAGCATATCACACAGAGGGATGATCACAACATACAAGATACTGAGCAGCCTAGACAAGGTGGACAAGGACAGCCTCTTTAAAGTGAGAGAAGTAGGACAAGAGGACACAAGTGGAAGCTGGAAATGCAAATGAGCCTAAGGAATGTAGTTCGTACCCTGTATGGGTGGTCAAGCAAGTGGAATGGTCTAAAAGAAGAGTGTGTAGAAGCCACCTCCATCCACAACTTCATGGCAAGATTCAACAAGAAGTCAACCCTCGGAATAGACGATTGACTTCATCATCCTCGTTGATGGTGATACGTAAGTAATGATGGGTAGGTACCCGCTGGGTCCCACACATACCCGCTGGTACCCACACATACCCGCTGGTACCCACACATACCCGCTGGTACCCTACGGTCTCCTCCCAGCATCAGTGTTTACAAATGTAAACAAATGTAAACAGTAAATCTTATTTACTCTTGACCAGACGTCACACAATTCCTTTACGCACCCCAGTTTAACGAAGACATTGTTGATATATTAATAAAATATGTAAATAAAAATATCTACGTGATTGTGTGTGTGTGTGTGTGTGTGTGTGTGTGTGTGTGTGTGCGTGTGTGTGTGTGTGTGTGTGCGTGTGTGCGTGTGTGTGTGTGTGTCTGTGTGTGTGTGTGTGTGTGCGTGTGTGTGTGTGCGTGTGTGTGTGTGCGTGTGTGTGTGTGTGTGTGTGTCTATGTGTATGTGTGTGTGTGTGTGTGTGTGTGTGTGTGTGTGTGTGTGTGTGTGTGTGTGTGTGTGTGTGTGTGTGTGTGTGTGTGTGTGTGTGTGTACTCACCTAGTTGTGTCTGCAGGATCGAGCATTGACTCTTGGATCCCGCCTTTCGAGCATCGGTTGTTTACAGCAATGACTCCTGTCCCATTTCCCTATCATACCTGGTTTTAAAATTATGAATAGTATTTGCTTCCACAACCTGTTCCTGAAGTGCATTCCATTTTCCCACTACTCTCACGCTAAAAGAAAACTTCCTAACATCTCTGTGACTCATCTGAGTTTCAAGCTTCCATCCATGTCCTCTCGTTCTGTTACTGTTCCGTGTGAACATTTCGTCTATGTCCACTCTGTCAATCCCTCTGAGTATCTTATACGTTTCTATCATGTCCCCCCTCTCCCTTCTTCTTTCTAGTGTCGTAAGGCACAGTTCCCTCAGGCGCTCCTCATACCCCATCCCTCGTAGCTCTGGGACGAGTCTCGTTGCAAACCTCTGAACCTTTTCCAGTTTCATTATATGCTTCTTCAGATGGGGACTCCATGATGAGGCGGCATACTCTAAGACTGGCCTCACGTAGGCAGTGTAAAGCGCCCTAAATGCCTCCTTACTTAGGTTTCTGAATGATGTTCTAACTTTTGCCAGTGTAGAGTACGCTGCTGTCGTTATCCTATTTATATGTGCCTCAGGAGATAGATTAGGTGTTACGTCCACCCCCAGGTCTCTTTCGCGCGTCGTCACAGGTAGGCTGTTACCCTTCATTGTGTACTGTCCCTTTGGTCTCCTATCTCCTAGTCCCATTTCCATAACTTTACATTTGCTCGTGTTGAATTCCAGTAGCCATTTCTCTGACCATCTCCGCAACCTTTTCAGGTCCTCTTGGAGGATCCTGCAATCCTCGTCTGTCACAACTCTTCTCATCAACTTTGCGTCATCCGCAAACATCGACATGTAGGACTCTACGCCTGTAAACATGTCGTTAACATATACAAAAAATAGAATTGGTCCCAGCACCGATCCTTGTGGTACTCCACTTGTTACTGTTCGCCAGTCCGACTTCTCGCCCCTTACCGTAACTCTTTGGCTCCTTCCTGTTAGGTAGTTCCTTATCCATGCTAGGACCTTTCCCCCCACCCCCGCCTGCCTCTCGAGCTTGAACAGCAGTCTCATGTGCGGTACTGTATCAAAGGCTTTTTGGCAGTCCAGAAATATGCAGTCTGCCCAACCATCTCTGTCCTGTCTTATCCTCGTTATTTTATCATAGAATTCCAGAAGGTTTGTTAGGCACGATTTCCCTGTCCAGAACCCATGTTGATGTTTGTTCACAAACCTAATGTTCTCCAGGTGTGCAATCAGTCGTAGCCTAATTATTCTTTCCAGTATTTTACAGGGGATGCTTGTCAGTGATACAGGTCTATAGTTAAGTGCCTCCTCCCTATCACCTTTCTTGAAGATCGGCACGACATTTGCCTTCTTCCAGCAACTGGGTAATTCTCCCGACATAAGTGACTCATTAAAGATCATTGCCAGAGGCACGCTGAGGGCCTGCGCTGCTTATTTGAGTATCCACGGTGATACTTTGTCTGGTCCAACTGCTTTAGTTGCATCTAGAGTTGTCAACTGTTTCATTACCTCCTCTGCTGTCACCTCTATATCTGATAGTCTTTCATCTAGGGTAACCCCTTCCAACAATGGGAGCTGCTCAGGCTTGGTAGTGAACACTCCATGGAAACTGGCATTCAGTGCCTCGCAGATTTCCTTGTCACTTTCAGTATATGCCCCCTCTGTCTTCCTTAGTCTTGTCACTTGGTCGTTCACCGACATTTTTCTTCTTATATGACTGTGTAGTAACTTAGGTTGTTTTTTCGCTTTTTAGGTTGTGTGTGTGTACTCACCTATTTGTGCTTGCGGGGGTTGAGCTTTGGCTCTTTGGTCCCGCCTCTCAACTGTCAATCAACTGGTGTACAGATTCCTGAGCCTACTGGGCTCTATCATATCTACATTTAAAACTGTGTATGGAGTCAGCCTCCACCACATCACTGCCTAGTGCATTCCATCCGCTAACTACTCTGACACTGAAAAAGTTCCTTCTAACGTCTCTGTGGCTCATGTGGGTACTCAGTTTCCACCTGTGTCCTCTTGTTCGCGTCCCACCAGTGTTGAATAGTTTATCCTTGTTTACCCGGTCGATTCCTCTGAGGATTTTGTAGGTTGTGATCATGTCTCCCCTCACTCTTCTGTCTTCCAGTGTCGTAAGGTGCATTTCCCGCAGCCTTTCCTCGTAACTCATGCCTCTTAGTTCTGGGACTAGTCTAGTAGCATACCTTTGGACTTTTTCCAGCTTCGTCTTGTGCTTGACAAGGTACGGGCTCCATGCTGGGGCCGCATACTCCAGGATTGGTCTTACATATGTGGTGTACAAGATTCTGAATAATTCCTTACACAGGTTTCTGAACGCTGTTCTGATGTTAGCCAGCCTCGCATATGCCGCAGACGTTATTCTCTTTATGTGGGCTTCAGGAGACAGGTTTGGTGTGATATCAACTCCTAGATCTTTCTCTCTGTTCGTTTCATTAAGTACTTCATCTCCTATTCTGTATCCTGTGTTTGGCCTCCTATTTCCACCCCCTAGTTTCATTACTTTGCATTTACTCGGGTTGAACTTCAACAGCCATTTGTTGGACCATTCACTCAGTCTGTCTAGGTCATCTTGTAGCCTCCTACTATCGTCCTCAGTTTCAATCCTCCTCATAATTTTTGCATCATCGGCAAACATTGAGAGAAACGATTCTATACCCTCTGGAAGATCATTTACATATATCAGAAACAGTATAGGTCCAAGGACTGACCCCTGCGGTACTCCACTCGTAACGTCTCGCCAATCTGAGACCTCACCCCTCACACTGACTCGTTGTCTCCTGTTACTTAGGTACTCCTGTATCCAACGGAGTACCTTCCCTTTCACTCCAGCCTGCATCTCCAGCTTTTCACTAGCCTCTTGTGTGGCACTGTGTCAAAGGCTTTCTGACAATCCAAAAATATGCAGTCTGCCCACCCTTCTCTTTCTTGTGTGTGTGTGTGTGTGTGTGTGTGTGTGTGTGTGTGTGTGTGTGTGTGTGTGTGTGTGTGTGTGTGTACACGAATGCTCGGGTATATTCAAATACACTCTGTACCCAGGACATAAACCCCCCCCCCCCCCCGTCCCTCCGTCCTCACACCAACCTAGCCTCCAAGTAGCTGTCCATGGCTCGGACGGTACCCGTCACTCACCTGTTCTAACAACGCGTCCTTTCTGTCACCGAAGTACCAAAAGGATGGGTGATATCCCCCCCCCCCCCCGCTGGGGACAGGTATGGTGTCCTTCGTGTAGCTGTCCCCTGGGATAGGTGGTATATATATATCTATCCTCCTTCCATCCCGTCCCTCGTGCTCAATGCATCGCATTATTGACGTTGTCGAGCCGGGACGGGAGGGGGGGGGGGAGATACTATCCTTGTCCTCACACTTAAGGATAGTCACGCTGATTGGGACTAGAGTGAGACGCGGCCTGATTGGTCAGGTAGGACACGTTAGATTCAACCCTAACCTATCCTATACTATCCTAACCTCACCCAAAACAAAGCCTATTCTATCCTAAGCTATCCTAACTTAATCCAACCTATCCCAGCCGAACGTATCCTAACCCAACCCAATCTAGCCTAACCCAGTCTATCCTAGCCTTACATAGCCTAGCCCCGAGTACCTTAAGAACAGGTTGTTATCACTCTAGTGCGTCAACAACACGTTGTTATCACTCTGGCACGTCAAGAACAGGTGGTTATCACTCTGGACCGTCAACAACAAGTTGTTATCACTCTGGCACGTCAAGAACAGGTAGTTATCACTCTGGACCGTCAAGAACAGGTGGTTATCACTCTGGACCGTCAAGAACTGGTAGATATCACTCTGGACCGTCAAGAACAGGTAGTTATCACTCTGGACCGTCAAGAACAGGTGGTTATCACTCTGGACCATCAAGAACAGGTGGTTATCACTCTGGACCATCAAGAACAGGTGGTTATCACTCTGGACCGTCAAGAACAGGTAGTTATCACTCTGGACCGTCAAGAACAGGTTGTTATCACTCTGGACCGTCAAGAACAGGTAGATATCACTCTGGACCGTCAAGAACAGGTAGTTATCACTCTGGACCGTCAAGAACAGGTAGTTATCACTCTGGACCGTCAAGAACAGGTATAGACAGGAATGTCTGCCGTTGTCCAGGTGGTCAATATCTGAACACAACCCGCTGAGGCTTCCAAACTACCGCCGAGGCTTCCAAACTACCGCTGAGGCTTCCAAACTACCGCCGAGGCTTCCAAACTACCGCTGAGGCTTCCAAACTACCGCTGAGGCTTCCAAACTACCGCCGAGGCTTCCAAACTACCGCTGAGGCTTCCAAACTACCGCCGAGGCTTCCAAACTACCGCTGAGGCTTCCAAACTACCGCCGAGGCTTCCAAACTACCGCCGAGGCTTCCAAACTACCGCTGAGGCTTCCAAACTACCGCTGAGGCTTCCAAACTACCGCTGAGGCTTCCAAACTACCGCTGAGGCTTCCAAACTACCGCTGAGGCTTCCAAACTACCGCCGAGGCTTCCAAACTACCGCTGAGGCTTCCAAACTACCGCCGAGGCTTCCAAACTACCGCCGAGGCTTCCAAACTACCGCTGAGGCTTCCAAACTACCGCTGAGGCTTCCAAACTACCGCTGAGGCTTCCAAACTACCGCTGAGGCTTCCAAACTACCGCCGAGGCTTCCAAACTACCGCTGAGGCTTCCAAACTACCGCTGAGGCTTCCAAACTACCGCCGAGGCTTCCAAACTACCGCTGAGGCTTCCAAACTACCACCGAGGCTTCCAAACTACCGTCGAGGCTTCCAAACTACCGAAGCTAAGACTTTGGAATTGGAAGCTTAGTCTTCCAATTTACGGCCATAACAGGCTGTAATGAGCGGGTGAAACTTGTCCAAATTTGTCACTGTAGATTATGAAGCGGTGAAGTCACTGTAGATTATGCGGTGAAGCGGTGAAGTCACTGTAGATTATGCGGAGAAGCGGTGAAGTCACTGTAGATTATGCGGTGAAGCGGTGAAGTCACTGTAGATTATGCGGTGAAGCGATGAAGTCACTGTAGATTATGCGGTGAAGCGGTGAAGTCACTGTAGATTATGCGGCGAAGCGGTGAAGTCACTGTAGATTATGCGGTGAAGCAGTGAAGTCACTGTAGATTATGCGGTGAAGCGATGAAGTCACTGTAGATTATGCGGTGAAGCGGTGAAGTCACTATAGATTATGCGGTGAAGCGGTGCAGGAGTGGCCAGCCCGCAGAAGCGGTGGTGAACCAGCTCTCACTATGTAGATTGTCCTGACTGATGGCTGCCGTTTAGAGACGCAACTGACAATTACCGCGCTTCTGGCAGACCCCCTCTCTCTCTCTCTCTCTCTCTCTCTCTCTCTTTCTCTCTCTCTCTCTGTCTCTCTCTCTCTCTCTCTCTCTCTCTCTCTCTCACTCTCTCTCTCTCTCTCTCTCTCTCTCTCTCTCAGCACACACACACGGTAGTGCTCCTGCAGGAAGAGATATTCTCTACACGTCTTACGTTTGACTTAATTCAGACGTCAAGGAACGTTATGATCCGTGACGAATCTGAAGCCAAATATTAAATTCACAAAATGTTCGCGGGCCTTCGAGCACAAGTGAGCGAGAGAGAGAGAGAGAGAGAGAGAGAGAGAGAGAGAGAGAGAGAGAGAGAGAGAGAGAGAGAGAGAGAGAGAGAGAGAGAGAGAGAGAGAGAGAGAGAGAGAGAGAGAGAGCTTCTCGTGCGTCTCTCGAAGCTTTTCGTTGACGTATATTTTCCCACACTCAATACAATTTTCCCATTATCTTCCCCGTTAACTACTTACCCTAGTCTCTGGTACCTATTCCTGCTCGTGTTCCCACACCCACCCTTATATACCCATCCTCCTCCATTGTCTCCCCCCCCCACCCACAGCTATACCTCCCCGTGGCCAGGTGGTGAGGCCAGGTGGTGAGGCCAGGTGGTGAGGCCAGGTGGTGAGGCCAGGTGGTGTGGCCAGGTGGTGTGGCCAGGTGGTGTGGCCAGGTGGTGAGGCCAGGTGGTGTGGCCAGGTGGTGAGGCCAGGTGGCGTGGCCAGGTGGTGTGGCCAGGTGGTGTGGCCAGGTGGTGTGGCCAGGTGGTGTGGTCAGACCGTCAAGACAGGAGCACCGGGGAAGATGGGGGGGGGGGGGTAAAGAAGATGGAGAAGCCCAGACGACGGGATAAGTTTGGAAATGGGAAGCATAGTATGAGGGGAAGCGGACTGTCCGCCTCGCTGACACATGTGTGGGTGTTGGCACCTAAGCTTCGTCTCTCTTGTCAGGGAGCTATGTGTACTAACCTAGTTACGCTTGCGGGGAGGTTGAGCTCTGTCTCTTTGGTCACGCCTCTCAACTGTCAATCAACTGGTGTACAGATTCCTGAGCCTACTGGGCTCTATCATATCTACATATGAAACTGTATGGAGTCAGCCTCCACCACATCACTGACTAATTCATTCCATCCATTAACTACTTTGACACTAAAAAAGTTCTTTCTAACGTCTCTGTGGCTCATGTGGGTACTCAGTTTCCACCTGTGTCCCCTTGTTCGCGTCCCACCTTTGTTAAACAGTTTATCCTTATCTACCCTGTCAATTCCTCTGAGAATTTTGTGGGTAGTGAATATGTCTCCCCTCACCCTTCTGTCTTGCAACGACGTGAGGTGCATTTCACGCAGCCTTTCCTCGTAACTCATGCCTTTTAGTTCTGGGACTAGCCTAGTGGCATACCTCTGAATTTTTTCAGCTTCGTCATGTGCTTGACAAGGTACAGGTTCCATGCTGGAGCCGCATACTGCAGTATGCGGCTGGAGTTTGATTTGGACAGGATTGGTCTTACATATGTGGTATACAAGGTTCTGAATGTTTCCTTGCACAAGTTCCTGAAGGCTGTTCTGATGTTAGCCAGCCTCGCATATGCCGCTGACGTTATTCTTTTGATGTGGGCTTCAGGAGACAGTTTTGGTGTGATATCAACTTCTAGATTTTTCTTTCTGCCCGTTTCATGAAGTACTTCATTTCCCATTTGGTATCCTGTGTCTGGCCTCCTGTTTAAACCGCCTAGTTTCATTACCTTACACTTACTCGGGTTGAACTTAGTAGCTATTTGTTGGACCATCCATTCAATCTGTCTAGGTCATCTTGTAGCCTCATACTATTTTTCTTTGTCTTAATCCTCCTCATAATTTTTGCATCATCAGCAAACAGTGAGAGGGTGAGTGTGTGAGAGGTTCTTCACGTGTATTTCAGCGTATATGGATGTCCATTGATGAATACTATGTAGCATTCACATACACACACAGACATCATCACACACATCATCATCACCTGTGATGATGTTCACACAACATGAACCTCTTCACACCTGTGATGATGTTCTGCTTAGGGTATTTTATTTTATTAATACTGATTATCTATTGAGTGTTATTATATTTATTTATTTAGTTATGTTTAGGAGAGGGGGGAGGGTGTTTCTTATCAGTATTTCATCTAGGAATTATAGACTGTGGGGCTGGGATTTCATCGATTAGATCGAGGCTCTTGGGCCACCAGCTGTGGGGTTGGGGCGTCCCAACCTGGGCCACCAGCTGTGGGGATGGGGCGTCCCAACCTGGGTCACCAGCTGTGGGGGTGGAACATCCCAACCTGGGCCACCACCTGTGGGGTTGAGGCGTCCCAACCTAGGCCACCACCTGTGGGGTTGAGGCGTCCCAACCTGGGCCACCAGCTGTGAGGTTGAGGCGTCCCAACCTGGGCCACCAGCTGTGAGGTTGAGGCGTCCCAACCTGGGCCACCAGCTGTGGGGGTGGAATATCCCAACCTGGGCCACCAGCTGTGGGGGTGGAATGTCCCAACCTGGGCCACCAGCTGTGGGGGTGGAATGTCCCAACCTGGGCCACCAGCTGTGGGGGTGGAACGTCCCAACCTGGGCCACCAACTGTGGGGGTGGAACGTCCCAACCTGGGCCACCAACTGTGGGGGTGGAACGTCCCAACCTGGGCCACCAACTGTGGGGGTGGAACGTCCCAACCTGGGCCACCAGCTGTGGGGTTGAGGCGTCCCAACCTGGGCCACCAGCTGTGGGGGTGGAACGTCCCAACCTGGGCCACCAACTGTGGGGGTGGAACGTCCCAACCTGGGCCACCAACTGTGGGGGTGGAACGTCCCAACCTGGGCCACCAACTGTGGGGGTGGAACGTCCCAACCTGGGCCACCAGCTGTGGGGTTGAGGCGTCCCAACCTGGGCCACCAGCTGTGGGGGTGGAACGTCCCAACCTGGGCCACCAGCTGTGGGGGTGGAACGTCCCAACCTGGGCCACCAGCTGTGGGGGTGGAACGTCCCAACCTGGGCCACCAGCTGTGGGGGTGGAACGTCCCAACCTGGGCCACCAGCTGTGGGGGTGGAACGTCCCAACCTGGGCCACCAACTGTGGGGGGGGGGGGGTGTGGATGGTCACCGACATGGAGGCTCCCAGAGATAAAGAACATGGGGGGGGGGGGATTAAGATGTTGCAATAGATGAAAAGAGTCAATATATGCAACATGAAGAAGACAGCTTGTTATCCTGCAGCAATTTACTGGTCCCTTTGTTAATTGTATGTTGATAAGTCAGTCATGGTTCCGGGGGGGGGGGGGGGGAGTGGGGGAGGGGGGGGAAGGGGGGGAGGAGGCCCCTTCCGTCTCTCTGCCCCCCCCCTTTTTATCCATTAATAAACAACCTTCTATCCAATTACGAACTAGACACGACCTTTCAGTCATAGTCAGAGCCCTCAGGCGAGTGATCTCTTGGCTCATTTGGTCAGTCACTGGCCCGGTCATTTGGTCACTCATTTGACCAATCATCTGACAGATAATTTGATCAATCACCTGATCAATCATTTGATCAATCTGACAAACTATTTGGTCAATCACCTGCCCCAAAAATTTGATCACTTCCCAGACGAATAGTTTGATCGATCATTTTAGTAATCACATGACCGATCTACCTAACTATATATAGTTACCTGCTCGCTCGCCTGATCAATCACCGATCTAATAACTTGGCTAATTAGTTGATGAACAGCCAGTCACGAGCTTGGTGGTACAGTTGGATACTAAAATATAATTTAAAAATATAATAGTTTTATATTTTTTTTTTGAAATTAGCAAAAAACATATGTAATCATGTTCACGCGCACGCACACACACGCGCACAAACACACACACACACACACACACACACACACACGCACACACACACACACACACACACACACACACACACACACACACACACACACACACACACACACACACACACACACACACACACACAGGAACGCTGTAAAAATACGCCCTAAGTCGTGAGTATGGGACCGCCGGGGGCTGGTGCCTAAGGGCCGCTGATGGTCCCATTACTCCTCACAAAACATTAAGTATTTGGCTACGTCTCTCATCTGCCCCGGTGTAAACAGGACCTTCCTCGTGGCCTGTCTAATGCGTAGAGTGAAGACGGCAATTAATGTTTCATTGTGTATGACCGTTTTCTCACTGTTTCTGGAGGAAGAAGAGGAATAGATAAAAGAGAAGCAGGAGAAGGAATATGATAAGTAGGAGGAAGATCAATAGGAAAAGTGAGCGTAGAGGAGCAGGAACTCTTCACGCTAATCCCTCACCCCCCCCCCCCCTTCTCTTCGGCTATTCTTAGCCCGTCTCAAGGTGTGCAAGAGACGCAGCATCCCGTCATTTGTCTGTCTCACCTGTTGGGTAAACACGACACCCCTGACAGGACTTTGCTGTCTCTCTCCTATCTGTCTCAGTCGTCACGGCCCTCTTTGCGTCTGGGACGGCTCGTATTAATTATTAATTATTATTATGGGAAGTCCACTTGATATTATTGTTAATTTCCACCTGCACTAATCTTTCCTCATGTCTTAAAGCATCTTAACGTCTCGACCTGCTCCAGCCTCCTCTCTCTCGTCTTGTCTCGTGCACACTTTAAGATAATAACACAACAAGGAAACACACACACAAAGAGCCTGAGACTGGCCTCCATCTGCTACGCTCCATTGCACAGATGAATGTAGGAACAGCCTTGGTATGCCGCAGCTGCACATACCTCACAGCCCAGCTGCGCATATTTCACAGACCAGCTGCGCATACCTCACAGACCTCACAGACCAGCTGAGCTGAGCCATTTGGAGCTGCGATGAAGGCAGGACATTTTATACTTAGTTGGACACTCCTGAACGGATGCTTCTCTTTTACGAACAAGAGATGATAGCCGTTCAAAAAAAGGATTTCGAACACATTCCTGCTGAACACCGATGACAGGTTATCGTATATATTTAGATTCCAGAACCGTCATTGCAAACCTTGCGACATGCATCTTATCACTAAACCTTGCAACTCCTTCGCCCGTGACAACATCCATATCTGAACACAAATGTTGCGTCAGCATTACAAGCCCTCAAGACGTCACGATCCTTGAATACTGATCAACTGGGTGCCAAGTCCTGCAGGAAGACCTACATGACATCTGCAATGTCATACATCAAGCTGCCAAAATGACAACGTCTTGGAGGCCTCTGGGGGTCAACATACCCCCCAGAGTCTAACACAGATAGAGAAACCTATTAGAGTAGAGTCACTTCACATGCAGACCATGTGCAGTGACCAACACACAGTAGCTACAGTGACCAACACACAGTAGCTACAGTGACCAACACACAGTAGCTACAGTGACCAACACACAGTAGCTACAGTGACCAACACACAGTAGCTACAGTGACCAACACACAGTAGCTACAGTGACCACAACACACAGTAGCTACAGTGACCAACACACAGTAGCTACAGTGACCAACACACAGTAGCTACAGTGACCACAACACACAGTAGCTACAGTGACCAACACACAGTAGCTACAGTGACCAACACACAGTAGCTACAGTGACCAACAGCTGCGAGGAGGGAACGCAAGAGTTTCATCATTTAAGACGCCATATCTCTTATTGACAGACAGCAATGGAAAAATGATAATTGTACATGCACCTTAACTTGCTTGGGTTCCCTCTATGACCGTAAGAACAATCTTGCCAGTTGTAGGAGGAGAAGATTAATATAGCAACTCTGGAGATGCGACCGAGAATCTACCTCAACAATTATTCTCTAACACAATGTGATGCTACACACCTGACGCCCAGTGAGATTTAATAAAGCACAGGTATGTATTACACACACACACACACACACACACACACACATACACACACACACATACACACTGTGACGGTAACGCGTTGGTGTTCGGCTGTTTAAGGCTAGGGGTATGGCCTCGTCACATAGTTATAAAAAAAAATAGAAAAACTGGAACTTCGTCTGTGGTAAGGTAAGGAGAAGACACACAAAACACAAGTAAAACTGTAACAATGAAATTTTAATTACGTTAAATAAATCAAAACATGAAAATAATGCACAAACAAATATGTATAATAAAATCAATGAATCAAAATAATAAGAATACTGAAATGACACAATGAAAAGTTACGTTAAGGCAAAATAACAAGAAGTGCAACACAAAAGTTAAGTGGGAGGTGCTGGAATATTGGCTTAAAGCCACCACCTCTCTCAGTACACGCTAACGTCTAGCTGGGAGGAGTGCTGGCTACGAAAGCACGGAACATTCTGAGGACTGATGTTGGGGCGACCCCAGACATCAGGTAGTATTGGGGGCGAGTGCAGGTGCAGCCAGACCGGCGACCAATCAGCGGAGCCGTAGCGATCAACGGGTAGTTTGGTGGTTGGAGTTCGAACAGGTGGCTGGTTGCATACGTTTCTGCTCACCCTGGCAAGCCTTGCTGGTGTTTGTTGTCGTTGTTGGACATTTCTTCCATAGTCTTTTATATAGTTGTGAAGACGTAATTATGAAGGGAAGAGCAGGCTCAATCTCTTGAAGGAGATTATCGTCACAACTCTCCCCCGAAGCCTGCGGTTCTGGAAGAAGTACGTCGTTATGTGGTGGAGTAATGGATGGAGTTGCTTCTACTTCATAAACTCTGGAGAGATCATGGGCTAAGATGTTGTCAGACTCTTGGTATAGCGTGTCTCCAGGTTGAATTTCTGCAGGTAGCAAGCCCATAGTAGAAGACGTTGAGATGAGAAGTGGGCGTGCTGCAGGAGGTGTAGGGTGGTGTGGTCCGTATTGATGGTGGACCGAGCACTTTTCAGGTGTGGAGTGAAGTGCTGAAGCTTCAGGATGAGGAAGAGTAGCTCCTTGCCAATTGTTCCGTCGTTCCTTGTAGCAGTAGTCGCTGACAGGTGTATTCTTCTCGCCTCGTTGCTGCATCACGACACCACCATCGTCGGTACCATTGGCGTCGACATGGAGGATGTAGGGCTTATCTGACGAGGTGAGAGTGGAATTAGAAGAGGGCATAGGAGCATGAGTATTATCCTGAAAGCATTTGGGAAGATCATTAAGGATTTTGGAATTAGAAAGCGCCGACTCCTTGTCAGTGCTTTCGGGAGAAGAAGCCGGGATGGTCTCACTGTGGATGTAGGGTTCTGTGAAGGTAGAACAATTAATCAAGACAGTGGGAGGAGTACCATTATATTGCTTCAGGAGGTTGACGTGGCACAGCTGGGTCTTCCGCCGCCTATCTGGAGTCTCTATGACGTATGTGTTGTTGTTTCTGCACTCTTTGACGCAGTAGGGTCCTGAAAATCTGTTTTGTAAAGGTGAACCTGGGATAGGGAAATAAGCAAGGACGAAGTCTCCCGGCTTGAATTTTCTTATTTTGCTGGTCTGGTCGTAATGAGTCTTCATTCTCACCTGGGCTTTCAATAGATTATCATGAGCAAAGCGGTGGACTCTCTCTAGAATGTGTTGAAGGTTTTGAAGAAACTGGGGCACATTCTGATGCTCACTGAAGGTGGCATCTCTGAGAGAGTCTTTGAAAGCCTTAAGGGGAGTACGGCACTTACGGCCGTAGAGCATCTCATAAGGAGATACTCCTAGGGACTCATTGGGGAGACTTCTGAAAATACACATTATTAGGTCAATCTGCTTATCCCAATCCTTCGAGGTTTCACTACAAAACTTTTTCAAGAGTGCTTTGATGGTCTGATGACTACGTTCAAGAGAACCCTGTGAAGCAGGATGATAGGGGCTGGACAATACCTGTTTGATGTTGAACTCCTCCAGTGTCCTTTTGAAGAGATCACTGGTGAAGTTGGTGCCACAGTCACTTTGAATCTCCCTGGGAAATCCGTATTGAGTGAAGATCTTCAGTAGATGTTTGATAACCGTAGCAGCCGTGATGTTCTTCACTGGAACTGCTATGGGAAATCTGGTGGTAGGACACAGGATGGTTAGGATGTAGGCGTTACCTGAACTGGTCCGAGGTAAAGGACCAACACAGTCTATTATGAGTCTGTGGAAAGGTTCCGCAGGCACCTGTATGGGAATCAGTGGTGCTCTGGGAATGGAGACGTTCGGTTTGCCTGCCATCTGACATGTATGACACTGTTTTACGTACTGTTTGACGTTATTTACCATACCTGGCCAGTAGTAGTCTTGACGAATCCCATGGTAAGTCTTGTTGAAGCCGTAGTGGGAGAATGCTCCATGGGCCAGGTGTAGAATAGTGGGCCGCAGGCTGGTGGGAATCACACGTTGTTCGATGTTGGCCCAATCGTCCTCCTCCTTCAGTTTACTGGGTCTATATCTGCGGTAGAGCAAGTCGTTCTCTAGGAAGAACCCAGGAATACTGTCGGGTTGAGTCTCAGCCTGGAAAAACAATGGTGTTAAAGTAAGATCTTCCCTCTGCAACTTACGGAACTCCAACTTGGTCAGATGCGGGGGTAGTTTCTGAGGGTCTTGAGGGACAGCGGTAGCAGTAGAGTCAGCTGGCTGTGGACGTGCGGCTTGTGCACGGGTGGTCACGAGAACCGGAGGAGAAACATCATCACTCTCTTGAACCTCTGCTGGAACATACTCAAGAATAGGGTTACTTGGCACAGAGTTACACACCTGGGGTTTGTCCATGACGATCAGGTTGGTCGGTTGCAGGTCTTCTGCCAAGTCGTTGCCTAGGAGAAGTTGCACTCCAGGCATGGGAAAAGGCTTTTCCCTGACGGCGACTTGGACTTCCCCGTTCACGTAGGGACAATCCAGGTGGACTCTGGCGAGAGGGTATGGAGTGGTAGCAGTGAGGTCAGTGATGAAGACTGTTTCCCCGGTGTAGACTATGTTGGGCACAGCCGACTTCAAGATGATCGATTGTAGAGCCGCTGTGTCCCTCAAGATCTTCAATTTGAAACGTCCCTCCGGATTTGAACCGTTGGCAGAGACAGTTCCAGTATACAGGTGGTTACTGAAAAGAGAAAGATCATTAACATCAACACCAACATTCATCACAGGCTTACCGGACTTAGGAGGAGTTGGTTTGGGTCGTTGTTGGTCAGTGGTTCCCTTGTATTGAGACTTACCACACTTGTCTATGGTATGTCCATAGAGTCTACAATACTTGCAGTACAGTTGTGAACCAGCTTGATCGGGGCTCACCTTCTCGTAACTGTACCACGACTTCTTACTGGAGGATGGTTCAGGTGTCAGCCGGTGGATGAGGCTGTAAGTGTCAGCCGACTTAGCACACTTCAGGTAGTCGGTTTCTTCTTTATCTGCTAAGTAGAGGCGGACAGGAGGCGGCACACGTCTCAAGAATTCTTCAACAAGCATCAGGTTCACGAGTTCTGCAAAAGTAGAGACATGTGCTGCTTCCAGCCATTTCATGAAATACCTCCGTTTCGTGTTAGCAAACTCGAGGAAGGTAGTGGTACTTGCCTTCAGGTGGTCACGGAATTTCCTTCTATAACTTTCGGTGGAAAGTAGGTAGGCGTCTAACACTGCTTGTTTCAGAGTGTAGTAGTCATTCTCAGACGCCAAAGTACTGAGTGTGACTGCAGCTCTACCTGTAAGATGGACTCTGAGAAGTGTTGCCCATTGGTCGACAGGCCAACTGAGTTGATTAGCAAGGGTTTCAAAGGTGGTAAAGAACACATCAACTTCTGCTTCTACAAAGGATGGCATTAACTTACTTGCATGTGATATATTAAAACTGACGGGAAGATTGGCAGTAGCTTGCTGGCGTTGAGTGAAGTGTGAAGTTTCCAAGGCGATTTCACGTTGACGACACTCTAGAGCCAGAGTTGCTTGTTGCTTGTCATGTTCGCGTTGCATCTCCAACTCGCGTTGTTTGGTTTCAAGCTGTAAGCGTTCCCGCTCCTGGAGTGTTTCAAGCTGTACTCTTTCACGTTCACGGAGTAATGCGACCTCGCGTTCGTGTTCTTCTCTCCTCAAAGCAGCTTCGCGTTCTCGTTCGTCTCTCCTCATAGCAGCTTCGCGTTCTTGTTCTTCCCTCCGTATGGCAGCTGTTCGTTCTTCAATCTTGGCCAGCTCTAGTTTGAGTTTCAGCGTTGCCAAATCAGTTTTATCTGCAATATAGTAAGTTTCATAAGTTTCAGAGTCTATCTTACCTTGCTCTAAATAGTAATCCAGCAACAGGTTGTGTAGGTCATTTTTGTTGGCTTGGTAGGGAACTTCTAGTTGATACTCATGTGCAAGAGTTTGTAATTCAGTCCTCTTGGCACGACTTAAAGTTCCTATTTCACCTGCTGGATTTGCACGGAAAGTTTGGAGACGAAACATGGTGAAATTAGCAAATAAAGGTACACGAATGTTCAATAATGAAATGTCAGAAACAGGACAACGTGGCAACTGGCACCTATCCTGTGTGATCTTTAACAATTAACGTTAAGTGAAAGATATTAAATGATTAAATTAAATCAAGGGCGCAGGAAATCTTGTACCCGGTACTCATGTAAGAGAATAAGGGCAAGAAAATCCTACTAACAAATGAAACAAAGTTTCGAAAACAAATGAAACAGTTAAATGCTTCAAAAGTAAAATTGGTAGTCCAAGGATGTAGGCATACCTTGCCAAGTCTCTATAGGACATAAAGCAAGTTTTTCCCACTGAATTTAATATGATACTTACAGAATTAGCGAACTTTTGTGCTCTGAAAAAATAAGCTAATTCCCTACCGTTGTATGTATCATCATCTCTGACTGACGTGTAGGGGTGCGAGGTGTCAACTGGTGACGAGAACTGCTGCTGAGGTCCCAATTCAGCAACTAAAGTTCGAGCTAGAGGAACTATGGCCCTCTTTGTCCTCCTACAGTCAGATTGCAGAAGATTGGGTACTCTTGACCCGGGGCAGACCACAGTACCAGGGTACCAATATGATGATCTGTCAGAATGAGAAATATTCAAGGGACATAGATGGTAAATACGAGTAATAACATGGAGGGAGAGATGACCAATTAAGAGTATGACTGAGGCCTACAGTCACCACGTAATCCAAAGTTGTCTCACCTTCACTATATGTTACTCTCGTAATGCACAATACACCGCACCTTATAAAAAATGAAATTGAATGAAAAATAGTAAAGCTACGTTAACAGAGTTAAATACGCTTACCATAAATTACCACTTGGCACCAGTACCTGAGTGAAGCTCCTAGGACAGGCCCCCAAATAACTTGTGACGGTAACGCGTTGGTGTTCGGCTGTTTAAGGCTAGGGGTATGGCCTCGTCACATAGTTATAAAAAAAAATAGAAAAACTGGAACTTCGTCTGTGGTAAGGTAAGGAGAAGACACACAAAACACAAGTAAAACTGTAACAATGAAATTTTAATTACGTTAAATAAATCAAAACATGAAAATAATGCACAAACAAATATGTATAATAAAATCAATGAATCAAAATAATAAGAATACTGAAATGACACAATGAAAAGTTACGTTAAGGCAAAATAACAAGAAGTGCAACACAAAAGTTAAGTGGGAGGTGCTGGAATATTGGCTTAAAGCCACCACCTCTCTCAGTACACGCTAACGTCTAGCTGGGAGGAGTGCTGGCTACGAAAGCACGGAACATTCTGAGGACTGATGTTGGGGCGACCCCAGACATCAGGTAGTATTGGGGGCGAGTGCAGGTGCAGCCAGACCGGCGACCAATCAGCGGAGCCGTAGCGATCAACGGGTAGTTTGGTGGTTGGAGTTCGAACAGGTGGCTGGTTGCATACGTTTCTGCTCACCCTGGCAAGCCTTGCTGGTGTTTGTTGTCGTTGTTGGACATTTCTTCCATAGTCTTTTATATAGTTGTGAAGACGTAATTATGAAGGGAAGAGCAGGCTCAATCTCTTGAAGGAGATTATCGTCACAACACACACACACACACACACACACACACACACACACACACACACACACACACACACACACACACACACACACACACACACACATACACATACACACACACACACACACACACACACTCAAGCACAAGACGAAGCTGGAAAAAGTCCAAAGGTATGCTACTAGACTAGTCCCAGAACTAAGAGGCATGAGTTATGAGGAAAGGCTGCGGGAAATGCACCTTACGACACTGGAAGACAGAAGAGTAAGGGGGGACATGATCACAA
>NC_091159.1:44371493-44411493 GCF_040958095.1 Procambarus clarkii | reverse complement strand
GGGCCGCCCCCGTGGGCCGCCCACCGTGGGCCGCCCACCGTGGGCCGCCCACCGTGGGAAACTCCCTCCAGGTGAGCGGAAGTGGGAGGGGACCTTCACCCCCTCCCTTTAACCCCTCCCCTCCCCCCTACTCACCCCTGATTCATCACCCATATACCACCACCCTCTCCCCCACCTCCCTACCACCACCCATTAATTTTCTGAGTAACTTTTATCTTGTTTTCTGTTCTTGATTTACTAATCTCTCTCTGTCTCTTTCTCGTCCGACCACTTGGGCTGGACGGTAGAGCGACGGGTCTCGCTTCATGCAGGTCGGCGTTCAATCCCCGACCGTCCAGGTGGTTGGGCACCATATATATATATATATATATATATATATATATATATATATATATATATATATATATATATATATATGAACGCGAACGGGGTGAGAATAGATTGAACTACCTCATCCTTTGTGTGTATTTATACCTCAATAAACTTATTAGAATTTCAATTTCAATTTCAATGCCAAATCCATATCCTGATACCTTCCAAGTGCTATATAGTCGTAATGGCTTGACGCTTTCCCCTGATAGTTCCCTTCCTCTCTCTCTCTCTCTCTCTCTCTCTCTCTCTCTCTCTCTCTCTCTCTCTCTCTCTCTCTCTCTCTCTCTCTCTCTCTCTCTCTCTCTCTCTCTCTCTCTCTCTCACACACAAACGTTTTAGCTACAAATTTCTCAACATTTCTCTTACCCCAAAACTTTCCCATCCCCCCCATCTCTCTACCTCCCCTCCCTACCTCCCCCTCCCCCTCCCTACGTCCCCCTCCCCCTTCCCTAGCTCCACCTCCCTACCTCCCCCTCCCCCTCCCCCTCTCTACCTCCCCCTGAAACCCCCTACCTACCTACCCTCCTATGCCGTCTTTCATCCCCCTCCCCCCATAACATCCGCCCCTGCCACCCTCCCCTGCCCAAGGGGTCCTGCCCATGTAGGGGAAGGGGAGGGTGGTAGGGAAGGGGAGGGTGGCAGGGGAGGGGCGCTTGGCTAGTACCCACGATAATATCTCCGCCGCTTATCTGATAGATTACGCTCGACCCGGGATTATACTGCGTTGAGTTATAGGGCGCTGTGTGTTATAGGGGCACACTACTACGCCAGGTGTGTGTGTGTGCTCCAAAACACCAGGTGTGTGGTGGAACACACCAGGTGTGTGTTCCACCACACACCTGGCGTGATTGCTTAAGAGGTACGAGAGAGAGATTAGAACAATTATTCAGTTTAAATTCAATATCATTCAATATCTCCAGGCCTCGTCACTCTCCATTACACAACATCCCCCTCCCCCACACCCTCACCTCACCCCCCCCCCCCATCACCCTTAAAAAAAACTCATATCATTCCAAAATTATCGGCGACTTCCATCCTCAAAAACTGCTTAAAATGCATCATTTTTCACTCATAATATAATTGTTTTAAAATTACGGTTTGTTATAGGACCCCGGTGTTATGGGGACCCCGGTGTTATGGGGACCCCGGTGTTATGGGGACCCCGGTGTTATGGGGACCCCGGTGTTATGGGGACCCCGGTGTTATGGGGACCCCGGTGTTATGGGGACCCCGGTGTTATGGGGACCCCGGTGTTATGGGGACCCCGGTGTTATGGGGACCCCGGTGTTATGGGGACCCCGGTGTTATGGGGACCCCGGTGTTATGGGGACCCCGGTGTTATGGGGACCCCGGTGTTATGGGGACCCCGGTGTTATGGGGACCCCGGTGTTATGGGGACCCCGGTGTTATGGGGACCCCGGTGTTATGGGGACCCCGGTGTTATGGGGACCCCGGTGTTATGGGGACCCCGGTGTTATGGGGACCCCGGTGTTATGGGGACCCCGGTGTTATGGGGACCCCGGTGTTATGGGGACCCCGGTGTTATGGGGACCCCGGTGTTATGGGGACCCCGGTGTTATGGGGACCCCGGTGTTATGGGGACCCCGGTGTTATGGGGACCCCGGTGTTATGGGGACCCCGGTGTTATGGGGACCCCGGTGTTATGGGGACCCCGGTGTTATGGGGACCCCGGTGTTATGGGGACCCCGGTGTTATGGGGACCCCGGTGTTATGGGGACCCCGGTGTTATGGGGACCCCGGTGTTATAGGACCCCGGTGTTATGGGGACCCCGGTGTTATGGGGACCCCGGTGTTATGGGGACCCCGGTGTTATGGGGACCCCGGTGTTATGGGGACCCCGGTGTTATGGGGACCCCGGTGTTATGGGGACCCCGGTGTTATGGGGACCCCGGTGTTATGGGGACCCCGGTGTTATGGGGACCCCGGTGTTATGGGGACCCCGGTGTTATGGGGACCCCGGTGTTATGGGGACCCCGGTGTTATGGGGACCCCGGTGTTATGGGGACCCCGGTGTTATGGGGACCCCGGTGTTATGGGGACCCCGGTGTTATGGGGACCCCGGTGTTATGGGGACCCCGGTGTTATGGGGACCCCGGTGTTATGGGGACCCCGGTGTTATGGGGACCCCGGTGTTATGGGGACCCCGGTGTTATGGGGACCCCGGTGTTATGGGGACCCCGGTGTTATGGGGACCCCGGTGTTATGGGGACCCCGGTGTTATAGGGACCCCGGTGTTATGGGGACCCCGGTGTTATGGGGACCCCGGTGTTATGGGGACCCCGGTGTTATAGGACCCCGGTGTTATGGGGACCCCGGTGTTATGGGGACCCCGGTGTTATGGGGACCCCGGTGTTATGGGGACCCCGGTGTTATGGGGACCCCGGTGTTATGGGGACCCCGGTGTTATGGGGACCCCGGTGTTATGGGGACCCCGGTGTTATGGGGACCCCGGTGTTATGGGGACCCCGGTGTTATGGGGACCCCGGTGTTATGGGGACCCCGGTGTTATGGGGACCCCGGTGTTATAGGACCCCGGTGTTATGGGGACCCCGGTGTTATGGGGACCCCGGTGTTATGGGGACCCCGGTGTTATGGGGACCCCGGTGTTATGGGGACCCCGGTGTTATGGGGACCCCGGTGTTATGGGGACCCCGGTGTTATGGGGACCCCGGTGTTATAGGACCCCGGTGTTATGGGGACCCCGGTGTTATGGGGACCCCGGTGTTATGGGGACCCCGGTGTTATGGGGACCCCGGTGTTATGGGGACCCCGGTGTTATGGGGACCCCGGTGTTATGGGGACCCCGGTGTTATAGGACCCCGGTGTTATGGGGACCCCGGTGTTATGGGGACCCCGGTGTTATGGGGACCGCGTGTGTATGGAGGGGCCCGCAGGCCCACATGTCCACTACAGACTGGTTGCTCCGGCACTTCTTGCAAGAACCTGTCTAAATGCTTTTTGAAGAAGTCCACCTTTGTTCCAGCAATATTTCTAATGCATGCTGGTAGAGTATTGAACAGCTGGGGACCTTTGATGTTCAGTGTTCTCTGATTGTGCCATTGGCACCTCTACTCTTCACTGGTTCTATTCTGCATTTCCTTCCGTACCTTTCGCTCCAGTTTATTGTTATTTTACTGTGTAAATTTTGGGACCTGGCCCTCCAGTATCTTACGTGTATATTATCTAATACTTCTCCTGTCTCCTTTCCATGGAGTACATTTTGAAACCTTCGAGATGGTCGCAATAAATTACGTACTTTATCGTGTCTATACGTGCCGTATATGTTCTCTGTATTTCCTTTATTTCATAAAAATTTCCTGCTCTGAAAGGGTAAGTGAGTACCGATCAGTACTCAAGATGAGACAGCACCAGTGATTTAAACAGGATTTGCATTGCGGTGGGATACCAGGATTTGAACGCTTTCATAATCTATCCTATCGTTGTCCTGGTTGACGCTATATTTGCTTCGTTATGTTCACTAAATGTCAGGTCGTCAGACATAATTCTCAGATCTTTTACATGTTATCCTTCTATGGGTAAGTCTGACTGCGTCTTGTACCACGTATTTCAGGTGTTCTGGACGACATCCTAACAATTTATCCAAAATTTGCTTGTCCATTTTAAAGAATGAAGAACAATTTTTATTTATATTACTTCTAAGCTGCATCACTTATGAACCCATCCCTGCCCTTGTGTGGCAGTGCACATCCCTGCCCTTGTGTGGCAGTGCACATCCCTGCCCTTGTGTGGCAGTGCACAATAGAAAGTTGTTTTCACATATCCATACATTAAAACATTGATTGTAACCATGATATATATGTACTTCCGCCTACAGTTTAGACCTATTGACTTGTGTATGACCCTCTGTCCTGCGTGACAGTGAATACCAGCATTTATCCTCACTTTAATAAGTCTTACTCGAAATCCTCAGATTAGGCAAAATTGTAATTAATTTTGTCAATAAAGATGTTAATAATAATAATTAAAGCTCCTCGGTTCCACCTCACATAAGTACCTGGAACTTATCACTGTTGAATATGATGTTTTCCGTTGCCCAACCGAATACTATATTAATATCGACTTGCTGTTTTACTTCTACAGAGGTAATTTTCATGCTGGGTTTTGTATCGCCTGCGGAAGACGACACGAAGCTCTGGCTAGTATTGTTGTTCATATCTAATATGAGAATCAGAAAAAGCAGTGGTGGAAGCACGGAGCTCTGTGATTCACAGCTTTTCACTGGGCTTGGATGTTATTTGTTTTGATTCACTGCATTCAGTTTGACAGAAAGTTGACAATTCAACGACCAACATTACCTGTCATTCCCATTGATCTCATATAATGGGCCATTACTCAATGGTCACACTTAGCCAATGTTTTTACAAAGTTTGTGCATACCACACTTGCATTTTGTTTTTCTTGTTATTCTTCCATGATTTTATCATTATGGTCGAGTATTTGCTAATGACTAAGATCTCGTTCGAACTCCATGTTGTCCTGGGGTGTGAGTTCATTGTTCCTCCATAAAACTGGAGATTTGATTCCTACTCACTCTTTCAACATTTTATATTATGTGTGATGTTAATGTGACTGGTATATAATTTTTTGTCAAAGCTTTACTACCTTGAGGTTATCTTGAGGTTATCTTGAGATGATTTCGGGGCTTTAATGTCCCCGCGGCCCGGTCCTCGACAAGGCCTCCACCCCCAGGAAGCAGCCCGTGACAGCTGACTAACACCCAGGTACCTATTTTACTGCTAGGTAATAGGGGCATAGGGGTGAAAGAAACTCTGCCCATTGTTTCTCGCCGACACCCGGGATCGAACCCGGAACCACAGGATCAAAAGTCCAGCATGCTGTCCGCTCGGCCGACCGGCTCCCTACGTTGTGTTAGGTATATTTGCTGCTGTAAGTGCTTGTGGAGCCTCCGTTATATCCAAGCCTGCCCACCATCCTACACTGAGTGCTCCTGCTACTGGTACTTTATATTTCGTTGTCAATATTGAATTCCACGAGTCAGGACCAGGGGCGGAGTGCATGGGCATGTTGTCAATTTATCTTTCAACGTTTTCTATGAATGTGTTAATATCAGTTATATTGTCAAGGATAAGGATAGCTTTCATTAAAAAAAAAACACTGTCAGGAATTTCAGCTTTCATGTTGTTTATTATGATGCTAGACATAGCCATATACTGGCCTTTTAGGATTTTACTCAGTTCTTTGTTATCCTCTGTGTACGAACCTTCAGTTGTAAGCCAATACTGGTGGAGGTTCATTATTGTGATTTCACATATGTGTAAAGCTATTTACGTTTTTTCTTTATCTCTTGTATAGCTTTCTGTTCCAGTCTCATTTCCTAAGACTAGAAGATCGTTTCAGCGTCTGCTCTGTTTCTTACATTTTCCTGTTTAGATTTTATTTGTCTCTGTTGTGATAGTCGTGTCTGCTTGAGCAGTACTATGATTGTTGTCCTTCTTCCGTAGAAGTCGTCTGTGTTCTCTTTCGGAGTGGTTCTCTTTCTGACCCTCTACAAAGGTACGTTCTTGCAGCAGACTTTGCACACTTCGGCAGTCAATTGTTCTATTGCTTGCGTGAGAGTCTTGGGACACAAGATTGTGTCCCAGTGGACGTTTGCTAATTCTACATTTATTTTTTTTCCCGATCAATCCTCTTATTATTAAAACTGAATTGATAGAATAATCTTTGTCGCGTATTGATCCTGTTGGATCTATCCGGGTACTGATGTTAGTTTGAACTTCAGTGAGCGTGTTGAACTGAGTATGTGGTCTCCGATATTGTATGACCCTCCCCCCCCCCCATGGATTGTTTCCTCATTGTTCATGAAGATTGGGTAGAGATTATTTTTTTGTTCGTAGTTGGTTCTGTTATCAGTTGGTTGAGCGAAAATTTATCACAGTATCTGATTGCTTCCCTGACCTGAGGTTGATTATTTCCAGGTTGATTTCCTGCTATAGAATCATTGTTGAAAATACACATTGTATTACACATACACTCGTAACCTGTTGAAAAAATACGCTCCGCATAACAGATACACTATCGTAACCTCTTGAAAATATACACCCCCATTACAGCTACTTTTGTAACAGGTTGAAAATACAGAGCCTAACACAGCCTGCCCACTCACCCCTCTTGATGGTGTAGCCGAAGGGGACGTCGAGGTCCCCGCCGGTGGTACAGTTCCAGCGTTCGTTCCGGAACTGGTACTGGCACTCGTTGATGCCCAGGCGGGCGCCGTCACTCACACTCCTGATAGTGTCCGGGTGACTCTGGCAGACGGCCACCTGCTGCTGCACCAGCCCCGGCAGGTGCTGGCAGATGCTGATGGCGGAGGAGGTGCTGAAGTTGTGCACCTCCTGGTCCCCTTGGGGCAGCAGGGGCGTCACACCCACCACCCCGAGGTACCTGACGGGGAAAAACATTTTTAGTAACTTGATTTGTTCTTTATATACATATGAATGTGTGTAATATATATGATCCTGGTTGACTAGGCCATACCAACCAGGAGGCCCTGGTCAGAAACAGGGTCGTGGGGAGATTGATCCCTGGAATGAACGACACCTTTATTTCTCCTACTTGTTCTTTCTACCAACAGGTAGGTAGAACAGCTGCAAGAAATACAACGGAAAATGAACCTAGTGTTTTCGTGGTTAAGAAATTATCAAGGATTACTGTACTCTGAAAATTTGTATAAATATATATATATATATATATATATATATATATATATATATATATATATATATATATATATATATATATATATATATATTATTAAATATGACCGAAAAAGTAAGATTAATAATTCTAACACGAATTTTCTCAATCTTTCGTACATTTCTTTTCACTGTTGGAGGTAAATCAAAAATCAATTCTCTAAAATTCATTTTTATTTCTAGTCTGACGCGACACGAGCGCGTTTCGTAAAACTTATTACATTTTCAAAGACTTTAGTTTACAAATACACAACTGAATAGAACTTACGCATCTCCGATTTTATATCTCCATTTGAGTAAGGTGGATGGGGTGAGGTGGCATTAATACGGTATTAATTTCATCAACACAAGACAGAACACGAAACAATGGGTATTGAATAGAAGTGTTTGTAGAAAGCCTATTGGTCCATATTTCTTGATGCTTCTATACTGGAGCGGAGTCTTGAGGTGGGTAGAATATAGTTGTGCATTAATTGGCTGTTGATTGCTGGTGTTGACTTCTTGATGTGTAGTGCCTCGCAAACGTCAAGCCGCCTGCTATCGCTGTATCTATCGATGATTTCTGTGTTGTCTACTAGGATTTCTCTGGCGATGGTTTGGTTGTGGGAAGAGATTATATGTTCCTTAATGGAGCCCTGTTGCTTATGCATCGTTAAACGCCTAGAAAGAGATGTTGTTGTCTTGCCTATATACTGGTTTTTTTGGAGCTTACAGTCCCCAAGAGGGCATTTGAAGGCATAGACGACGTTAGTCTCTTTTAAAGCGTTCTGTTTTGTGTCTGGAGAGTTTCTCATGAGTAGGCTGGCCGTTTTTCTGGTTTTATAGTAAATGTATAGTAAATGTATTTTATATATATAAAATTTATATATATTTTATAGTAAATGTATTTTATATATATGGACCAATAGGCTTTCTACAAACACTTCTATTCAATACCCATTGTTTCGTGTTCTGTCTTGTGTTGATGAAATTAATACCCTATTAATGCCACATCACCCCTTCCACCTCACTCAAATGTAGATATAAAATCGGAGATGCGTAAGTTCTATTCAGTTGTGTATTTGTAAACTAAAGTCTTTGAAAATGTAATAAGTTTTACGAAACGCGCTCGTGTCACGTCAGACTAGAAATAAATATGAATTTTGGAGAATTGATTTTTGATTTACCTCCAACAGTGAAAAGAAATGTACGAAAGATTGAGAAAATTCGTGTTAGAATTATTAATCTTACTTTTTCGGTCATATTTAATAATATATGTCTACAGGAAAGACTGCTACCAAAATATACTAATATATATATATATATATATATATATATATATATATATATATATATATATATATGTGTGTGTGTGTGTGTGTGTGTGTGTGTGTGTGTGTGTGTGTGTGTACTGGCAGCAGGTTTTCACTAAGAAATGTTTCTTCCGTGAACATGTCTGCAAATTCTGTGTTGATTATTGTCATGTTTGGTGCGTCTCTCCCCGTGACTGTAGTGCTCCTGCGTGGGGGAAGTGGCAGACAATTTGTTAAACATAAAACATATTCTTCACCCGTTATCAGTGGCACCCGACCTGTCATCCGTCAGCCGCCGCGTCTCGAACCGCTGCCTTCCGCTGCCATCCATCAGCCAAGGAGAGGGGAGAGAGAGAGAGAGAGAGAGAGAGAGAGAGAGAGAGAGAGAGAGAGAGAGAGAGAGAGAGAGAGAGAGAGAGAGAGAGAGAGAGAGAGAGAGAGAGAGAGAGAAAGAGAGAGAGAGAGGGGGGGGGGGGTGGGGGGGTAGGGGGGTAGGGGGGGGGGGTGGGGGGGGTGGGGGGGGGGACAGGACCTTGGGGGCAAGAGACAAGGGGAGAAGGAGCACTTGGACACGTGGGAACGGGTTAAGACTAACGGAAGGGGAGGGGGGGGGGAGGGGGACAGAAGAAGTGACAGTTTATGAAGATATCAGATCTAAAGGATTCTTTCAGGAACAGACGAGGGGCCTGCTTAGAGCAGCCTGAGTGACCCTTAGAGCAGCCTGAGTGACCCTTAGAGCAGCCTGAGTGACACTTAGAGCAGCCTGAGTGACCCTTAGAGCAGCCTGAGTGACCCTTAGAGCAGCCTGAGTGACACTTAGAGCAGCCTGAGTGACACTTAGAGCAGCCTGAGTGACCCTTAGAGCAGCCTGAGTGACACTTAGAGCAGCCTGAGTGACACTTAGAGCAGCCTGAGTGACACTTAGAGCAGCCTGAGTGACACTTAGAGCAGCCTGAGTGACACTTAGAGCAGCCTGAGTGTCACTTAGAGCAGCCTGAGTGACACTTAGAGCAGCCTGAGTGACACTTAGAGCAGCCTGAGTGACACTTAGAGCAGCCTGAGTGACACTTACAGCAGCCTGAGTGACACTTACAGCAGCCTGAGTGACACTTACAGCAGCCTGAGTGACACTTAGAGCAGCCTGAGTGACACTTAGAGCAGCCTGAGTGACACTTACAGCAGCCTGAGTGACACTTACAGCAGCCTGAGTGACACTTAGAGCAGCCTGAGTGACACTTAGAGCAGCCTGAGTGACACTTAGAGCAGCCTGAGTGACACTTAGAGCAGCCTGAGTGATACTTCGAGCAGCCTGAGTGACACTTAGAGCAGCCTGAGTGACACTTAGAGCAGCCTGAGTGAGACTTAGAGCAGCCTGAGTGACACTTAGAGCAGCCTGAGTGACACTTAGAGCAGTCTGAGAGACACTTAGAGCAGCCTGAGTGACACTTAGAGCAGCCTGAGTGACACTCAGAGCAGCCTGAGTGACACTTAGAGCAGCCTGAGTGACACTTAGAGCAGCCTGAGTGACACTTAGAGCAGCCTGCGTGACACTTAGAGCAGCCTGAGTGACACTTAGAGCAGCCTGGGTGACACTTAGAGCAGCCTGAGTGACACTCAGAGCAGCCTGAGTGACACTTAGAGCAGCCTGAGTGACACTTAGAGCAGCCTGAGTGTCAAAAACGAATGAGCCACAATTATTATTACTAACATCTTCATTGACAAAATTAATTACAATGTCGCCTATAATGAGCCACAACCGCCACAGAAAGATGTATTGCTGGAAGGATTCTTATTAGCATTTTTATTTTGTTGATGAGACCCCCGGAGTTGCCCCCAGAGCTCTCCACGGGCTCTATGACGCCCAGGAGGAGCTCTGTAACGGTCAAGTGGAGCTCTTTCTGGGCTCCGTAACGCCTTGGAGGAGCTCTTCCTGGGCTCTATAACGCCCAGGAGGAGCTCTTCATGGGCTCTATAACGCCCAGGAGGATGGAATTACAATATACCTCAATTCGAAATGTCGAACCCGTCGTTACTTATAATATCCCTCCCACCCCACCCACCCCATCACCTACCCCCATTCCCGCCCATCAACTCCCCCCCCCATCAACTCCCCCATCCCCCCCTCCCCCATCACCTCAAAAAAAAAAAACAGCTTCCCCTTCCTCCAGTGACGGACAGACAAACGAACACACACACACACACACACACACACACACACACACACACACACACAGCCAGGCAGACAAAAACAAAACAGCGTCGCCCGGAGCATCAGGAACAAGGATGCTGGCGCGGGTATTTTTGGCGCGAAATCATGTCCATTGACGGCTCTCAATGGATTTTTATTTTTGTTATACTCACTACACGGATGGGTAGATGAAGCAGGCCGTTACTGGGTTGATGGTTTGATGGTGTGATAGATGAATTGATTGCTTAGGAGGAGGTGGAGGAGGACGGGTTCAGGTACTGGAGATTATAGAGACAATTACAGAGGTGTTCAGTTCTATTACCTACTTCTCTCTATCTATCCACCACGCCCCCCTGTCAGAGAGGGGGTATTAAACCCCCTCTCAGACTACCCGCCCCCCTCTCTCAACGTCTCTTGGTAACCGATCTCCTTGCCTTAATTCTTCCCCTCTCCCTCTCTCCCCTCTCCTTCCTGCAAACCCTTTTCGTCCACCTCTCCCACTGTGTACTCTTTGGCCATCTACAGATTTCCCCTACCCCCCCTCCCTCCCTTTTACATTTGCCCTGTCTTCTTCCTTTCCATATCCCTTATGCCTCTCTTCCTTCCCCATTCTTTCTACATCTCTACCCCTCCCATTTATATCTCTATCTCCCTTCTACCATTTATCCTTCTATTATACCTTTTCCCCCTCCCTTCTACGTCTCCCTTCCCTTCAACCTTTACCCCCCCCATCCTGCTACCTCTCCCTCCCCTCCCTCCCCTCCCCTCTCTCTACTTCCCTGTTGACAGCTCGGCATTTTTATTAAATTATTGACACTAAATGAAAACTAAAAAGTAGTAATTGCCAGACCGTATTTTTAAACCCTGTAGATAGAACCGGCCCTTAACCGGCGCTTAACCGGCCTCAGCGCCCCACTCAAGACACAACGGCCCCCCAAAAATCCCGACATCTCATGATTTTTGCGCCAGATTTGCCGAAAATAAAAACCCCAATTACTCCTTGATTGAAGATAATGGAAAAGGGCATTGAAAATCGGTGCGCGGTAGTTATAAGCGAGGTGTGGTAAAAAGCGGAGCGGGCTGAGAGCAGCGGGCACAGGGTAGATATATTGAGCTTTAAGAGTCGTGATTAATCTTGGCCGGGGTGGCAGGACTTCAGCTCAGAGGAATTTTTATGGTGCTGGAGGCGACAGGCGGTAACAGATGGTCACGGGCGTGTGTGGGGGGGGTGTGGGGGGTGTGTGGGGGGGTGTGGGGGGTGTGGGGGTGTGTGGGGGGGTGTGGGCGTGTGTGGGCGTGTGTGGGGGTGTGTGGGTGTGTGGGGGGTGTGGGGGTGTGTGGGGGGTGTGGGTGTGTGTGGGGGGTGTGGGCGTGTGTGTGTGTGGGTGTGGGGTGCGGGCGTGTGGGTGTGGGGTGAGGGCGTGTATGTGTGTGGGTGTTGGGTGAGGGCGTGTGGGAGTGGGGTGAGGGCGTGTGTGTGTGTGGGTGTGGGGTGCGGGCGGGGGGAGTAGAGAGACGTGGGGTGTGTTTGATGGAAGGGTTTGAAGCATTTAATTAACAATGTGTGTGTGTGTGACCAGCCCGTCCTCATAAACAAATGGCTGAAGTCCATTCCATCCACCCGCCAAACCCCCTGGTGTTTATGAATGACAAACGGTTTACACACGACTCACAACTGTTGACGTCCGAACACTTCCGGAACAAGTGCTTCACTGACAACTTTTGTTCGAACCACAACACTGTAAATGCTTCACCCACGTACTACAAATACAAATAATCGCCAATGCCTATATCTGCACAATTTGCTAAAATATTTTAATATTAATTTATATTTGAGAAAATTCCCGTTTTGAATGCACATCATGTAAAAATTTATGAATGCGTCTGTGGGGTCGACCGCTGGATGGAATGGACTTGGTCTGAGGACGGGATCCAACACCCTCGCCCGCTAGCCTTGTTCTTCTTTATTTCATTTATTCAATTTTCCTGATGATGAGTTCTTTGTGGAATCTGTCCTTGAAGTTGTGGCTTAAAATTGACTTAAATTGGAACAATTTGGTGAAAATTTAGCTTTGGTTGTGTTAGGCTGGGTTGGGTTAAGTTGGGTTGGGTTAAGTTGGGTTGGGTTGATGCCAAACAAAAACACATCTGGAAATCTGAAACAGCTAGACGGACACAGCACCAGTAGTGTGACATGGTCTTGAGAATGGGACATGTCATGCAAAGACTGAATGTTAGTTATGAGGGACACACCGCCTTAGCAGCATGTACAACACTCCCCAATAGGAAGAAAACCCGCTGGGTTGTTCATCCTGTATTGGTAATAGATGTTTTATGAAAATATATATGTGTTTATGGGGACTGAGCTCTTAGGATCCTAGATGTACGATACATATATATATATATATGTGAAATTATCACTCTTTTTTTTTTGGGGGGGGGGGCAATTTTGGTTAAACTCAGCATATTATAAATGAGGTTCTAAACATATATAAGAAAATATTGTGCCAATTATATGTATTGATTGACAAAGTTGTTTTGGTTGGATTTGCGTCAGTTGTGCATTGAATATAATTATGCAAGTTGTGTATTAATTGTGCAGGTTGTGTATTTATTGTATTTGTGTATTGATTGTATTCCTGCAAACCCTCTCCAGGTATGTTGCAGGTGCTAGCTGTGTATTAATTGTATTTGTGCAAGTTGTGTATTAATAGTGCGAGATGTGTGTGTATTAATCGTGCAAGTTGTCTATTATTTGTTCTAGTTGTGTATTAATTGTTCTAGTTGTGTATTAATTGTTCTAGTTGTGTATTAATTGTCCAATGTTTAGTAATTTGTATTTGTGCGAATTGTGAATTTGTGCTAGTTGTGTGAATGTATTTATGCAGTTTGTGTATTAATTGTATTAGTGGCAGTTGAGAAAATAATGTATTTTGAAAGTTCTGTTTTAATTGTGCAGTAGAACTTGTGCAATTGTATTTAGCATAAAATTGTGTAATTGTGCAAGTTCTGTATGTGTTATAATTAAAAGAAAAAAATGATTTTCCCGTGAAAATGTAATTTTTGTGATAGTGTGTAAGCATTTTGTGAAAGTGATGTTTGATTGTACAAACGTATATGCCATTTGCTATATTTGTGAAAATACAATATTTTGTGTAAATGTCATAAATACTGCATGTACACTACAAGTGTGTAAATGGTATATTTTTGTGTGTAAAAATGTGTTATTGTGTAAATGTGTGCCTTTTATGTTGTATGTTTAGATTTTTGTATATTTTTTTGAATATACAAGTGTGTTATATTGCGGGTTTGGCGATAAATTATTATTATATCTAAGCATACTTACATTATTATTTAAGCTGAGTATATTTCAATATATCATATATACACCCTGGTTTATTTATATGAACAATAGCTAGTTGGGTATTTAATCAGGTAGTTATCATATTTGCTGTATTTGAATACAATAGAGTATTTAACAATATTTTTGAACTAGCTTGAATATGCAGGCGATGAGTCACAATAACGTGGCTGAAGTATGTTGACCAGACCACACACTAGAAATTGAAGGGACGACGACGTTTCGGTCCGTCCTGGACCATTCTCAAGTCGATTGTGATGAGGAGGTAGGGACAGGCAATAAATAGGCAAGAGAGAGCTGAGGAGGAAAGTCAGGTGTAGGGGAGCTTGAATATTATAGTTACCTTACTGATTGTCATCAAGCATCAATATAAATTAATAGAACCAAAAATGATCAATGTATTGGTGTGATTGAGCTGTTGGGATACAGAAATATTGTTCTTAATACATTTTAGGGATTAATATGGGATAAATTACATGTTAATCATGGGATTAATATGGACTAAATGGGGTAATTTTTCTAAAAAAATGGCTATTGTCTAGGCATGTATGGGTTGTGGAGTGTATGTATGTATGTATGCATGTATGTATGTATGTATGTATGTATGTATGTATGTATGTATGTATGTATGTATGTATGTATGTATGTATGCATGTATATTTCGAGGTTTAGGAATGATTACCCAATGAATAGATAAAATTTCTAATTCCCAGCTAAGTTGCCAGATGTATGAATTGCGGTACGACATTTGGGCAGCTATCTTAAGGTTGAACGTATCACTGCATAATAAATGATTTACAGCCGTAGAGGCGTTGTGTGTCATTCTCGAGGTCTGGAAACGACTATCCTATGAACGGAGATACTTTCCAGCTGAGCTGCCAGACGTACGATAGATACCTGTGGAAAATAGTACAGAATCTAGCCTCAGTGTTGCATAATTGTTGTTGGTGTTGTTGTTGTTTAGGAATAAATCATCAAAAGATACAAAATAATTCAGACTTTAAATGGTTGAGGAACTGCTGTACTTTAATTAATTATTGAACTACAATTATCAATTATCCAGCACTGCGATTACGGAGATTTCCATCCAATTATTTTGCTCTATCCCCCCCCCCTCTTGTATTGGTGTTAAAAAACTAGAATGTAAACTATTAATAATAATAAAGAAAATTATAGAATGTATAAACAATGTATATTCTTAAACCATTTGATGAGGTTAGGTTAGGGTTGGTTAGTCATACCATCTTAAGAATATTATTATTAAATATATCGCCTCTGGTGATCTCAACGCCCTGAGAAGTGGTTCCAAGGTCTCATTTAACTGTGCATTCACCTAGTTCTGCTTGTGGGGGGTTGAGCTCTGGCTCTTTGGTCCCGCCTCTCAACTGTTACTAACTACTAATTTTTTTCTCCCCACACACACACACGCACACACACACACACACACACACACACACACACACACACACACACACACACACACACACACACACACACACACACACATACACACACAGGGGAGCCGGCCGGCCGAGCGGACAGCACACTGGACATGTGATCCTGTGGTTCCGGGTTCGATCCCGGGCGCCGGCGAGAAACATTGGGCAGAGTTTCTTTCACCCTATGCCCCTGTTACCTAGCAGTAAATAGGTACCTGGGAGTTAGTCAGCTGTCACAGGCTGCTTACTGGTGTGTGTGTGTGTGTGTGTGTGTGTGGTATGGAAAAAAAGGAGTAGAAACAGTTGATTGACAGTTGAGAGGCGGGCCGAAAGAGCAGCGCTCAACGCCCGCAAGCACAGCTAGGTGAATACACACACACACACACACACACACACACACACACACACACACACACACACACACACACACACACACACACAAACAGTGCAAGGTATGATGAACCAAGTCATATTGAAATGCAAGGAGGCTGAAGATAGATTTATTCCAACAATAAAGGAAAAAAGCAGGAGGGAATATAATAACCCATGGTTTAATAGACAGTGTCAGGAAGCAAAGGTGAGAAGCAGGAGGGAGTGGAGGAAGTACAGAAGACAAAGGACAGAGGACAACAGGATTAGATGTAACAGAGCTAGGAATGATTACATTAACATAAGACGAGTGTCGGAAAGAAATTATGAGAATGATATTGCAGTCAAAGCGAAAAAGCAACCAAAATTACTACATAGCCATATAAGAAGGAAGATGTCGGTAAATGACCAAGTGACAAGACTGAGGAAAACAGAAGGGGCATATACAGAAAGCGACAAGGAAATCTGCGAGGTACTGAATGCAAAATTCCCTGGAGTGTTCACAACCGAGCCTGAGCAGCTCCCTTTGTTAGAAGAGATTACCCAAGATGAAAGACTATCAGATATAGAGGTGACAGCAGAGGATGTAATGAAACAGTTGACAACACTGGATGCAAATAAAGCTGTTGGACCAGACAAAGTATCACCGTGGATACTTAAAGAGGCAGCGCAGGCTCTCAGCGTGCCTCTGGCAATGATCTTTAATGAGTCACTTATGTCGGGAGAATTGCCCAGGAGGCAAATGTTGTACCGATTTTCAAAAAAGGTGATAGGGAGGAGGCACTTAACTACAGACCCGTATCACTGACAAGCATCCCCTGCAAAATACTTGAAAGAATAATTAGGCTAAGACTTGTTGAACACCTGGAGAGCATTGGGTTTGTAAACAAGCACCAACATGGGTTCTGGACAGGGAAATCATGCCTAACAAACCTTTTAGATTTCTATGATAAAGTAACAAGGATAAGGCAGGACAGAGAAGGCTGGGCACACTGCATATTTCTTGACTGCCAAAAGGCCTTTGATACGGTACCGCACATGAGACTGCTATACAAACTTGAGAGGCAGGCAGGAGTAAGCGAAAAGGCCCTAGTATGGGTGAAGAACTACCTAACAGGAAGGAGCCAGAGGGTAATGGTAAGGGGCGAAAAGTCGGACTGGCGAACAGTAACAAGTGGAGTACCTCAAGGATCGGTGCTGGGACCAATCCTCTTTCTAATTTACGTAAATGATATGTTTACAGGAGTGGAATCATACATGTCAATGTTTGCAGATGACGCAAAATTAATGAGAAGAGTTGTGACAGACGAGGATTGTAGGATCCTCCAAGAGGACTTAAACAGGCTGCAGAGATGGTCAGGGAAATGGCTACTGGAGTTTAACACCAGTAAATGTAAAGTTATGGAAATGGGATCAGGTGACAGGAGACCAAAGGGACAGTACACAATGAAGGGGAACAGCCTACCTGTAACGATTCGAGAAAGAGACCTGGGAGTGGATGTGACACCTAATCTAACTCCTGAGGCACATATAAATAGGATAACGACAGCAGCGTACTCTACACTGGCGAAAATTAGAACTTCATTCAGAAACCTAAATGAGGAAGCTTTTAGGGCACTTTACACTGCCTACGTGAGACCCGTCTTAGAGTATGCCGCGCCATCATGGAGCCCCCACCTGAAGAATCACATAAAGAAACTGGAGAAGGTTCAGAGGTTTGCGACGAGGCTTGTCCCAGAGTTACGAGGGATGGGATATGAAGAGCGGCTGAAGGAACTGAACCTAACGACACTAGAGAAAAGAAGGGAGAGAGGAGATATGATAGGGACATATAAAATACTCAGGGGAATTGATAAAGTGGAAATAGATGAAATGTTCACACGTAATAATAACAGAACGAGGGGACATGGGTGGAAACTGGAAACTCAGATGAGTCACAGAGATGTTAGGAAGTTTTCTTTTAGCGTGAGAGTAGTAGAAAAATGGAATGCACTTGGGGAACAGGTTGTGGAAGCAAATACTATTCATACTTTTAAAACTAGGTATGACAGGGAAATGGGACAGGAGTCATTGCTGTAAACAACCGATAGCTAGAAAGGCGGGATCCAAGAGTCAATGCTCGATCCTGCAAGCACATATAGGTGAGTACATATAGGTGAGTACATACACACACACACACACACACACACAAAAAGCAGCCCTTCAAACCCCCAGGTACCTATTTACTGCTAGGTAACAGGGCATCAGGGTGAAAGAAACTATATATATATATATATATATATATATATATATATATATATATATATATATATATATATATATATATATATATATATATATATATATAACCTCGCATCCTAGGGGTCCAAAACCCGGATTTCCCAGCACTTCGCCCTGATGGCATCACCATATACTCATGGAAGGAGGGTAGACAGTTGGTGTGGGACTACACATGTGTATCCACCCTGGCTGACACCTATGTACACTTCGGAGCTGATCAAGCAGGTGGGACGGCCAACCACAGGGAAACAGCAAAATCACTCAAGTACAGGCGACTGGAAGGTCAATACCTCTTTGTTCCCATAGCGTCTGAGACGCATGGCCCCTGGGGCAAGAGTGCCTTGGGATTTCTCAAGGAATTGGGTTCCAGGCTCATTGACGTCACCAGAGACCCAAGGGCTTCCAGTTTTTTATTTCAGCGTCTCAGTGTGGCGATCCAGAGGGGAAATGCTTGCTGCGTCCTCGGTTCCTGTCCAGAAGCGGAGGAGCTTCAAGAGATCCATAACCTTTAGGCATTTGTCTTGTATGTTTTGTAACCTTTAAATACACAATAAAGGAAAAAAAAAAAAAGGGAAGGGGGTGGTAGGAGAAAAGCACACAGAAACTGTATTGGAGGGGACCTACATTCCCTCCAATGCGTTATGTGTGGTTTCCTCCGAGGCTATGGGTCCCCCTTCTTCCAGCCAGAGGTGGTACTCCCTTCCCTATTGTTATCTAAAAAAAAAAAAAAAAAAAAAAAAAAAAAAAAATATATATATATATATATATATATATATATATATATATATATATATATATATATATATATATATATATATATACATACATATACATACATTGAACAAATATTTGATTGGGGAGATGAATCAATATCACTGTAACAGAGCGGTGTAGGAAGATTGTTTCTGGGCGTTAATGAGGTGGTTTAGGCGTTATCAGAAAGTAGGAATGAAATTGAACACCCGAGCGGTGCGACAGGACGGGTTTATTTTCGAGAATTGTATATGTTTAAAATATATATATATGTTCTTCCTTGGGTTTGGTTGGTTTGGAGATTTCAACGCACAATGTGTAATGATCTTAATGTTGGGGGTTCGGGGGATGTTAGTGCTAAGACGAGTGGGTCGTCTTGTGGGTGGGACTTGGGACGTGGGACTTGTGGGTCCAGACTCGGCGTGAGCTCCTGAGATTGATATGAATAGGAGTTACACGGTTTCTTGCATTCTTTTGCTCAATAAGCCATCTTTAGCTATACGCTAAAAATATGAGGTACAAATATGTAATCTTTGGAAACAAACAATATTTCTCACAATTTAATTGGTTTCTACTACAGAGAAATGGAACAAATAGTTAGACGTAAAGTTTACCACCAGCAGATGAATGGGCATAATAAGGGTATTTTAATAGGGCATGCCATAATTAAATGGTACAAGTGGATAAGTAGGTGTAAAAGAGGCATTAATAGGGTCTTCTGCAGTTCTATATAAGCGTAGTAAAGTATAGGTCCTATAAAGTGGACGAATCTAAGGGGGGTACCAATAGGGTATTTATTAAACATTAGAAAAGACTTGGGTAAATACAGGTCTGCAGACACTTAGAGTTATTTCCTTGCTTGATATGTATTCTGAACTGTATTTAATATCTTAAGAGGTAGCTTATATGAATGAGTATGGCTGGATATAAATAGGATATACTGTATGCTCCCAACAGCCCGTTCTGTAATTTCATTGTGTTAAATATACAATCTTTTGACTTGAAATAATTAATCTTTAAAAAAATTGGAAAATATGTATATGCAAAATGGGATTAAATACTCATTGAAAATGGGATTTAATTTGCGTTCATTGATAAGGGAATGACTGAGGGAGGAGGATGACTGGCTGGCTGATGGCGTCAGTGTAAATTAGGACTGACGGAATAATTTAGTTTAATCTCCTCGCGAAGAATACTGTTCGCCAGGAGTGTGTAGTCGAGAAAATTAAAATGGCACACTTCTGGCTTACTCTCCACTACTGTAGTGGTGGTAGTGATGGTGGTGGTAGTGGTGGTGGTGGTGGTGGTGGTAGTGGTGGTGGCTATGGTGGTAGTGGTGATGGTAGGAGGGTCTGACAGGGTCCTGCCTGAGCGTCGTGATCATCTTCACGCCAAAACATCTAAGAATCACCTGGACTTTATCCAAGGTTTTCTGGAGGATGCCAGTATTATTCCTAAGATGGGGTTTACCTTGAGACATCGTCACGTACTAAGTTAGTTTACATAGGCCTATGAATCTCTGGAAGGTTATTAAGGTTTATTAACTTCGGGAGGCTGATTAAAGCTAATCAACCTCTGAAGGGTTATTAAAACCTATCAACCTCTGAAGTGTTATTAAAACCTATCAACCTCTGGAGGGTTATTAAAGCCTATCAACCTCTGTAGGGTTATTAAAGCCTATCAACCTCTGAAGGGTTATTAAAACCTATCAACATCTGAAGGGTTATTAAAACCTATCAACATCTGAAGGGTTATTAAAACCTATCAACCTCTGGAGGGTTATTAAAGCCTATCAACCTCTGAAGGGTTATTAAAACCTATCAACCTCTGAAGGGTTATTAAAACCTATCAACCTCTGAAGGGTTATTAAAACCTATCAACCTCTGGAGGGTTATTAAGACCACCTCAATACTTTGCTGACCTGCCAGCAAGGATATACTTTACTTATGAACATAATCCAGGACTAAAGTATACTGTCGTCTGTGTATATACACCGAGAAGTTGAGTATACCTCTTGTGGTATATCTACTCTTCATCATTATTAATACCAAATTACCTGCGGGAGCCCCAAACAAGCACACACAGACTCAGCGCTAATGTTGTCTATGCAAATTAGGATGAACATTCTTACCAAATTCTTAAGAATAATTTAGGCGAAGCGGTGAGTGTTGAGATTAATAATTATCTTTTAAAAACATCCATAGTGGGGGAAAGTATATAATTTGATGTTTATAACGAGGCCCAGTGATGGTGGTGGGTATGTTGTTGGTGTTGGGGGATGTTGGTGGTGGTAGTGGGGATGTTGGTGATGGTGGTGATGGTGGTGGTGGGGAAGGTTGGTGGGGACTCCGTGTTTGATGGTGTTGATGGAGCAGCTCTTAATTATGATCGTAAACCATCAATTACTCTCAAGAGTGATGACATGAGCTACAAGGCAGGTAGAGCGAGACCTCCTTGCAAGAGTCCTCGCTAATCCTTCATAAGTAATGACTATTGACAAATGTTGTCAATAACACAGCTCTTGACAATTATAGGAAATACCGCCATTATAGGTGATAAATTGTTTTGACAGTATCTCCATTGGCGATAATCGTCGAGAGTGAATGATATTGAGCAGTTATAGTGGGATTATACGAATTATTTTATGGTCGAATTTCTGTGGTGATTAATGAGTAAATGTCTATAAATTGGTGATGATCTTTATTAATCGTTAATAATGTTTGAATTAAAGCCAAAAGAGGAAATGTGGAAATAATTTTAATGATGAACAAAAACATGCGACGCTGAACATAGTTTGTTCAGGAATAAAGCTTACTCGGGCCTCGACCCCTCCCCCCCCCCTGGCTGCCCTGCCTCGTTTAGCGCCATTGGGTGTTTTGATCGTTAATCACCAGTGACAAAAGACAATAATTAAGTTATATTTAGTGCTATAAGTCTTGTTAAAATCAATAATTATTTCAAGCCATTCATTTATTATATTTTATATAACTTATCAATCATATAAATTATGTAAGTTATATCAATTTAATTTCAATTGTCTTGTTTTTTTTAATTTAAGGCTTATCAGCCTCTGGAGGGTTATTAAGGTCACCAAAGCAGCTGAGTGACCAACCAGCAAGTATACTTTAGTCCTGAACACACTCTAGTGTATATATATACATCGAGAAACTGTGTATAGATCATACACACCTTTATATATATATTTAAGTATACAATTTTCCCATATGTTTAACCATACACATTATTATAAAAAATTTAAACAGGTAATTTACACGCGATAGACACGTTGCAAGCATAACGTAATTATATGTTAATTACCGTGCTGTGCCTGCTCAAAATACACCGTGGGTATATAGGAGTTGTATGACCGATGAAGTATTTTATACTTCCTGCCCGAAACGCTTTGCGTAATAGTGGCTTTAGGCATTGTATGTACTAGCTCTATCTATAAATCTCTCAATTTTTGTAAAATCTCTTGTATTTATGTACCTTACCTGAATAAACATTTATTTTATTTATTTATTTATTTAGACACCCCATTTTATATTGACTGCAATGCGCACATAGTATTTTGAGTTGGATTTAATTAAAAAGTAAAATATCAATGAGCTTTAGTTGCATTATTACGGGAATAAACGGAAGTCCATTAACCCACAAAGCTCGTTATGTTTACAATTGGTGCACGAATTTGGCGGGAGAAAAACCACGTGCTTCAGTGGCTTCCAAAAACAATAACAAAGATCAGCTGATTGTTTTATGAATGGCCACTTGTCGCTGGAGTCTGGCGGGAACACACGAGTGTTTCAATGACTTCCAAAACAATAACAAAAGTCAGCTGATTACATACTGTGTGATAATCCTCACTGAAACAGTGAGGATTGAACTCAACTCTATTGAAATGAGTTGAAGGAATGTAAGGAAATGTTCGTATCATTAACGGGTGGCCAACAGGGGGAATGCACTGAAAGAAGGCGCTGTTGAAGCCACCTCCACCCAAAATCAGACTCGACCTAGAACTCAAAAATATATTGGAGTTAAAACACATGACTCAAGTCACAACAACGCTAGTGGCCAGATTCACGAAGCAGTTACACAAATACTTACGAACCTGTACATTTTTTCTCAACCTTTGGCGGCTTTGTTTACAATTATTATACCGTTAATGAGCTCCGAAGCCCCAGGAGGCTGTTTATAACAATAACAACAGTTGATTGGGAAGTTTTCACGCTTTTTAACTGCTTAATAAATGTAACCAAAGCCGTCAAAGATTGAGGAAAGATGTACACGTTCCTAGGAACTTGCGTAACTGCTTCGTGAATCTGGCCCCTGGACGTGAACCTCTACACCTGACTTCCTCGAAGTCTTTGTTAGATGAGCACTGTTAGGGAAGTACCTAAGTAAGCACTGTTAAGTAAGCACACTGTTAAGTAAGTACGGTTAAGTAAGCACTGTTAAGTAAACACAATTAGGTATGCACGCTCCTGGGACCACTGCTGTTCCTTATTTAATTGGACGACCAGCCCGAGGGTGTGAACTGACACATCTCACTGTCTGCTGGTGATGCTGATGATGTACAGCTGATGATGCACAGCTGATGATGCACAGCTGATGATGTACAGCTGATGATGTACAGCTGATGATACAGGTGATACACAGTTGATGAGGAACACGGAAACAGACGAGGACTGCAAAAGGTTACCTTGGGGGACCTTGACAAAAGGAAGACCTTGACAAACTCTAGGAGTGGTCAGACAAATGGTTGCTGGAGTTCAACCTTAATGAGTGTAAGGTAATGAGGATGGGAGAGGGAGGGAGGAGACCATCAGAAGGCAGCTACACCATGCGGGGAAAGCAGCTACAGACATGAGAGAGAAAGAGGGATCCGGGAGAGGATATAATTCCGACACTCACACCAGAGACACACATACACAGGATAACATCAGCGCCATATGGGACGCTGGCAAGTATAAGAACACCGTTTAGAAACCTGAATCAGTAGCTCTGGAAGCAGTCTACACAACATTTGTTCGACTAATATTGGAATACGCAGCACCGGCATGGAATCCGCACCTTGTGAAGTATTAAACCAACATTGGAAAAGAACTAAGAGTTACAAGATTGGTGCCAGAGTTAAGAGGGCTGAGCTACGAAGATTGGCTGATAGAACTACATCTCACAACCCCAGAAGATAGAAAGAGCAGAGGGGATATGATCACAACATACAACATACTGACGCGAATAGATAAGGTGGACAAGGGGAAGGGAAGAGACTAAGAGAAAGTCTCTTCAGACTGAGAGAAAGCCGGACAAGAGGACACAGGTGGAAGATGGAGACGCCAACGAGAAGAAGGGACGTAAGGAAGTGTTCGTACCCTGTACGGGCAGTTTACAAGTGGGATGCTCTATCAGAGGAAGTTGTAAAAGCCACCTCCAGCCACAACTTTAAGGTTCGATTCGACAAAGAATTTGAAAAGTCAGAACAGTTAAGTTGAAACCCAGCAGGTACACGGCTGGTAGGCGGGGCCTCAAGAGCTAGACCTCAACCCCAGTAGAAACTAATAGGTAAGTATCGTTAGGCAAGCACTATTAGGCAAGCATTGCAGCATGACAGTGGTGCAAATAACGACATAACAACTTAAGATGCAACTAAGGAGGGAAGACAGCCCACGTAGGCACTACATCTCACCTTTGTTAGCAGCAACGTGATAACTCCGCGCCAAAATAAACACTTAAAGTTTTGGAAAATGCTTATCATTTTCGACAAATACCAGATAAAAGCACTTGTAAACATCTGTGTAAAATGCATATATATGCTGATGATTTAACTGGCAAGCCTGTGTATATAAATGAATAAATTATATATATAATATAATATAATATATATATATATATATATATATATATATATATATATATATATATATATATATATATATATATATATATATATATGTGTGTGTGTGTGTTTGTGTGTGTGTGTTTGTGTGTGTGTGTGTGTGTTTGTGTGTGTGTGTTTGTGTGTGTGTGTGTGTGTAGTGTGTATTCACCTAGTTGTGCTTGCCGGGGTTGAGCTCTGCTCTTTCGGCCCGCCTCTCAACTGTCAATCAATCAACTGTTACTACTATTTCCCCCATATACACACACCCAGGAAGCAGCCCGTAGCAGCTAACTCCCAGGTACCTATTTACTGCTAGATATCAGGAGCATCAGGGTGAAGGACACTCTGCCCATTTGTTTTTCTGCCGGCTGCCGGGATCGAACCCTGGTCCCTAGGTCCATGGGTCTAGAGCGCTGTCCACTCAGCCAGCCGGCCCCCACACACACACTCCCCAGCCAGTGCGTGCGTGCGTGCGTGCGTGCTTGTGTGTGTGTGTGTGCGTGCGTGCGTTTACGCGTGCTTGCGTGGCAACAAGTTAACGCTCTGTTATTTGTCAGAAAAATCTCAACACACTGATCGCGAGAGGTCTTGTTGAAACATTAACTATAAAAGCACTTTGAATAAAAATGTTATTGAATCTGTTTTAATACAAATTACAAAGCCATAAAACTGTTAGTAATGATTTGTACACTTTGGATCCACTTTAATAGAACAGTTAAACATCGATCTTAGCTAGGCGCTTCTAGGTTCTGGTAGCACAGTTGGGTTCGTTCGCGACTCACAATCGGGAATTTCAGGGTCGAACCCCGCAAGGGACAGAAATGGTTGGGCACATTTCCTACCATCTAATGCTACTGTTTACTTAACAGGGAATATGCAGGAGTTGGTCAGGCTGTTGTGGAGTTGTTTCCTCGGGAGCGTCAGTAGTTAGACCTTGAGGGGGACCTTCATATTAGACTAACGTGTACATAAACACTGGCTGCCTGTCCCCTGATACAACGGATAATTATTAAATTATTATTTATTGATAGCACTCCCAGTGCAGACATTGCTTCGGGGAACTCACATGTATTGGGGAACTCACACGTACTGGGGAACTCACATGTATTGGGGAACTCACACGTACTGGGGAACTCACACGTACTGGGGAACTCACATTGCTTCGGGGAACTCACATGTATTGGGGAACTCACACGTACTGGGGAACTCACATTGCTTCGGGGAACTCACATGTATTGGGGAACTCACACGTACTGGGGAACTCACATTGCTTCGGGGAACTCACATGTATTGGGGAACTCACATGTATTGGGAACTCACATAGCTTCGGGGAACTCACATTGGGCCTTCTGCAGTTTTCCCCTTGTTCTTGTGCTCATGTACCAACTGTTGTTTCCTTTCACGCGTCATCTTCCTTTGTCTTGCCTATATATACAAATCTTGTATTGCAATGATTAAACTGTTGATTTTTTGTTAATTAACACGAAAGTTCTCAAATAATTTCCTGTTTCATTTGCCTTTCGTGGTAATACATTTTTACATTATTTATCACGTGTTCATTACTTCGAAATATATAGCGGAAGTTATGTGTATCTGACGTCAGAGGCCAGACTATTTTGTATATATAATACGTAGGAACTTTTGATTAAATTACATATTAAATTTCACAATAGGAGGAAAACGTATTCTCGAGGGTTGGTAGCCCTGTTAAGTCACCTAACCGCCACCTCTCGTCCTCCGCCAAACAAACTAGAACAAAAACAAAGACGGCGATTTTGATGCCCGTGGGAAGGATCAGTTTTTCCCGTTTCCTGGAAACTCGCACAAGAGAGTATTTGGTACTTCCAAACTAGAGATTAGAGAGTATTTGGTACTTCCAAACTAGAGATTAGAGAGTATTTGGTACTTCCAAACTAGAGATTAGAGAGTATTTGGTACTTCCAAACTAGAGATTAGAGAGTATTTGGTACTTCCAAACTAGAGATTAGAGAGTATTTGGTACTTCCAAACTAGAGATTAGAGAGTATTTGGTACTTCCAAACTAGAGATTAGAGAGTATTTGGTACTTGCAAACTAGAGATTAGAGAGTATTTGGTACTTGCAAACTAGAGATTAGAGAGTATTTGGTACTTGCAAACTAGAGATTAGAGAGTATTTGGTACTTCCAAACAGCACTGGCAGTCTATCAGTAGAAATACTCTCTCAAATGAAATGTATTTCGTTTCTTAGAGGAACGAATGGTCTTGGCGAATTGAGCTGCTACTTATTCCCTTCCGTTCTCACTATTGAGCAAAGGCTGCCGATGACCTCTGCTTCTCTTGGTACCCCACGACGATCACACGGAGGCCAGCACCTGTGTGGTGCTGGGCCTAAGGCCTATCCTCCTCTGAAGGGGGTTATTGCGGCCTCCATAACATGTTACTGACCAATCAGCAGGTACACGTTGGTACTAAACATAGTATACACTCTCACAGTACTGTACTGAGTGCATACTAAGGGGATGTACTCTGAGAGTGTACTGAAGTACACCCTTAGAGTACATGCACCGAGAAGTGGGACGCACCATTGCTGTATATACCACTTTATGAAGCAACAGGGCCGGCTTGACGACGCAGTGACGCGTGACCCAGACGGTCAGCACCTCACCATACCTGCTCTCATCTCACCATACCTGCTCTCATCTCACCATACCTGCTCTCATCTCACCATACCTGCTCTCATCTCACCATACCTGCTCTCATCTCACCATACCTGCTCTCATCTCACCATACCTGCTCTCATCTTACCATACCTGCTCACATCTCACCATACCTGCTCACATCTCACCATACCTGCTCTCATCTCACCATACCTGCTCACATCTCACCATACCTGCTCTCATCTCACCATACCTGCTCACATCTCACCATACCTGCTCTCATCTCACCATACCTGCTCACATCTCACCATACCTGCTCTCATCTCACCATACCTGCTCACATCTCACCATACCTGCCATATCTCACCATACCTGCTCACATCTCACCATACCTGCTCTCATCTCACCATACCTGCTCTCATCTCACCATACCTGCTCACATCTCACCATACCTGCTCTCATCTCACCATACCTGCTCTCATCTCACCATACCTGCTCTCATCTCACCATACCTGCTCTCATCTCACCATACCTGCTCTCATCTCACCATACCTGCTCACATCTCACCATACCTGCCCACACCTCACCATACCCGCCCACACCTCACCATACCCGCCCACACCTCACCATACCCGCCCACACCTCACCATACCTGACCACGTCGGCGCACCATCCTGAATCAGGGGGTATTGTGACGGTGCCCGGGCACTTTACTACCCTACTGGGTTGGTGGTGGTGATGGTGATGGTAGTGGTGGTGATGGTGGTAGTGGTGGTGCTGGTGGTGGTGGTGGTAGTGGTGGTGCTGGTGGTGGTGGTGGTGGTGATGGTAGTGGTGGTGATGGTGGTAGTGGTGGTGCTGGTGGTGGTGGTGGTAGTGGTGGTGGTGGTGATGGTGGTGGTGGTGATGGTGGTGGTGGTGGTGGTAGTGGTGGTGGTAGTGGTGGTGGTGATGGTGGTAGTGGTGATGGTGGTGGTGGTGGTAGTGGTGGTGCTGGTGGTGGTGGTAGTGATGGTGGTAGTGGTGGTGGTGATGGTGGTAGTGGTGGTAATGATGGTGGTAGTGGTGGTGCTGGTGGTGGTGGTGATGGTGGTAGTGGTGGTGGTGATGGTGGTGCTGGTGGTGGTGATGGTGGTAGTGGTGACGCACCAAGAACGTCGTTGTCATAATTGTTTAGGGTGGAGAGATGACTTTGCAGTTTTTGTTATTCACTCTTATTATTAATCTTATTTAAACTTTTTATTTGCAGTTTATAGTCATTGTTTCCTTATTGTTAGTGTCGTTTTATTACCATATTTTACGCTATTATTATTATTGTTGTTGATTTATATAACATTAGAGTATTACGTGATATTCCTCTTCAGTAAGAACGGCTATATTAGGTAAATCAATCCATCCAGGTCGTGATCTCCGCCTCCACCAGGCAGGAAGCACCGGGGTGCTCACATTGAGGGCCAGCGGTGCTCACGATGAGGGCCAGCGGTGCTCACATTAAGGGCCAGCGGTGCTCATATTGAGGGCCAGTGGTGCTCACATTAAGGGCCAGCGGTGCTCACATTGAGGGCCAGCGGTGCTCACAATGAGGGCCAGCGGTGCTCACATTGAGGGCCAGCGGTGCTCACATTGAGGGCCAGCGGTGCTCACAATGAGGGCCAGCGGTGCTCACATTGAGGGCCAGCGGTGCTCACGATGAGGGCCAGCCGTGCTCATATTGAGGGCCAGCGGTGCTCACACTGCGGGCCAGCGGTGCTCACATTGAGGGCCAGCGGTGCTCACATTGCGGGCGAGCCGTGCTCACATTGCGGGCCAGCGGTGCTCACATTGCGGGCGAGCGGTGCTCACATTGCGGGCGAGCGGTGCTCACATTGAGGGCCAGCGGTGCTCACGATGAGGGCCAGCGGTGCTCACATTGAGGGCCAGCGGTGCTCACATTGAGGGCCAGCGGTGCTCACAATGAGGGCCAGCGGTGCTCACATTGAGGGCCAGCGGTGCTCACAATGAGGGCCAGCGGTGCTCACATTGAGGGCCAGCGGTGCTCACATTGAGGGCCAGCGGTGCTCACATTGAGGGCCAGCGGTGCTCACACTGCGGGCCAGCGGTGCTCACAATGAGGGCCAGCGGTGCTCACATTGAGGGCCAGCGGTGCTCACATTGCGGGCAAGCCGTGCTCACATTGCGGGCCAGCGGTGCTCACATTGCGGGCGAGCTGTGCTCACATTGAGGGCCGGCGTCCGCAGCTTCTGTGGCGGCGTCACTCTCCCGTAATCTCAGACATTGTGAGGTAATTGCGGTCTTTGCTCAAGCGATGCCTCGCTCGGCCATTATCAACTCGGGCATTTTTCTTAAAGTTTATCGGAACGTAGAGAGCAGTGATGAGGTGTTGTTGGTGTTTTATACCACCTATGTCGTGATCATTACTCTCTCTCTCTCTCTCACTCTCTCTCTCTCTATATTACCTCACTCTCCTGGGCTATAGTAGCCGTGGCCTGTACACAGATGCTGTATTCGAGTCTGTAAGAAACCGGTTAGGTTAGGTTAGTGATTATAGAACCACAGGTGGCCACCAGGGACTGTAATTATACGACTCCACCTCCCTGTCTTCTCCCTACCTTCCTCTCTCTCTCTCTCTCTCTCTCTCTCTCTCTCTCTCTCTCTCTCTCTCTCTCTCTCTCTCTCTCTCTTCCTAGCCACCTATAGTCCCTCTCTATCCCTCACCCTGCCTGTCTATCTACCTCTTTCCCTCCCCCCGTCACCAACGACACAAACATGGGCCTACGTCCCCTCAGAACTCCCCGTCTGCAGTCGGGGCGTTCTTAGTCTATGGAGAGTTTTCGGGTATCCCGCGTTTCCTCTGAAGACTTAAGTAAGGTCCTACTCTAAAGTAAGGAATGTGAGATTTTAATACGTTATTTGTAGAGTCCGTAGACTCTCCATAGTCTGTATGTGAAGACAAATTCTAATCGGGAAATTAGATTTTGAAATTAGAGTCAACTTGGCCTGCATAGTGACTCTCCAATGCCCCCCTTTCGACCCCATTTTTCCCCCTTCCCAAAGTAGTCACCCAAGAGGACAGCAGCCGACGGGGACTCAAGACGGCAGCTTGGAAGGCCAGTGTACCTAAGACGGTTGACCTCGCGTCATCAAGAAGATCGTAAAACTCAACCTCGCAAACGTTCTCTGGTGTTTCCCACTGGAGGAATGTTTAATCGGTAACGAACATCACGCAGCGGGACTATGTATGCGCCAGAGACACGCACAGGTATGAAAATATATGCGTTACATTCCCGCAGCGATGCGTATGGCATTCGTAATGAGTGTGTAAAGTTGCCGGTGGCGGCGCTAGGGGGCCAGAGGTCCTCCGGCGGGCAGGTGGCCGGACTTGTCTTGTGTGGGAGAGTCCTTGTCTTGTGTGTGGGGGGTGTGTGTGTGGGGGGTGTTTGTGTGTGTGGTGGGTGTGTTTGTTTGTTTGCGGGTGTGTTTGTGTGTGTGAGGGTATGTGTGTGTGTGTGTGGTGTTTGTCTGTGTGTGGTGTTTGTCTGTGTGTGGTGGGTGTGTGTGTGGGGGGGGGGGGTGTTTGTGTGTATGAGGGTGTGTTTGTACGCACCTAATTGTGTTTGCGGTGGTTGAGCTTTGGCTCTTTGGTCCCGCCTCTCAACTGTCAATCAACTGGTGTACAGATTCCTGAGCCTACTGGGCTCTATCATATCTACATTTAAAACTGTGTATGGAGTCAGCCTCCACCACATCACTGCCTAATGCATTCCATCTGTTAACTACTCTGACACTGAAAAAGTTCCTTCTAACGTCTCTGTGGCTCAAGTGGGTACTCAGTTTCCACCTGTGTCCCCTTGTTCGCGTCCCACCAGTGTTGAATAGTTCATCCTTGTTTACCCATCGATTCCCCTGAGGATTTTGTAGGTTGTGATCATGTCTCCCCTTTCTCCTCTGTCTTACAGTGTCGCAAGGTGCATTTCCCGCAGCCTTTTCTCGTAACTCATGCCTCTTAGTTCTGGGAATAGTCTAGTGGCATACCTTTGGACTTTTTCCAGCTTCGTCTTGTGCTTGACAAGGTACGGGCTCCATGCTGGGGCCGCATACTCCAGGATTGGTCTTACATATGTGGTGTACAAGATTCTGAATGATTCCTTACACAGGTTCCTGAACGCTGTTCTGATGTTAGCCAGCCTCGCATATGCCGCAGACGTTATTCTTTTTATGTGGGCTTCAGGAGACAGGTTCGGTGTGATATCAACTCCTAGATCTTTCTCTCTGTCCGTTTCATTAAGTACTTCATCTCCTATTCTGTATCCTATGTCTGGCCTCCTGTTTCCACTGCCTAGTTTCATTACTTTGCATTTTTTCGGGTTGAACTTCAACAGCCATTTGTTGGACCATTCACTCTGTCTAAGTCATCTTGTAGCCTCCTACTATCATCCTCAGTTTCAATCCTCCTCATAATTTTTGCATTATCGGCAAACATTGAGAGAAACGATTCTATACCCTCTGGGAGATCATTTACATATATCAGAAACAGTATAGGTCCAAGGACTGAACCCTGCGGGACTCCACTCGTAACGTCTCGCCAGTCTGAAACCTCACCCCTCACACTGACTCGTTGTCTCCTGTTGCTTAGGTACTCCTGTATCCAATGGAGTACCTTCCCTTTCACTCCAGCCTGCATCTCCAGCTTTTTCACTAGCCTCTTGTGTGGCACTGTATCAAAGGCTTTCTGACAATCCAAAAATATGCAGTGTGCCCACCCTTCTCTTTCTTGCCTTATTTTTGTTGCCTGGTCGTAGAATTCAAGAAACCCTGTGAGGCAGGACCTGCCATCCCTGAACCCATGTTGATGCTGTGTTACAAAGTTCCTTCGCTCCAGAAAGAACACACACACACACACACACACACACACACACACACACACACACACACACACACACACACACACACACACACACACACACACACACCACACACACACACACACACACACTTTCGCTGTGTGTGTATGTGTGTGTTTGTAGACAAGTTTGCACTCGCATAAGGGTATGTGTACCATTTCCCCTTAAATACAGGTGTATGTGTATACTCGTGTGTATACTCCAGCATGTTCACCCGTACCATAAACATCATCTCAAATATTACACAAAAATATATACAAACGGATGGATACAAAATACAACGTAATTATACAATGAATCACAGTCGGGTTCTTGCGAGCGACCCACCCAGCCGTTCCCCCCGTGACGTAGCCGTTCGTCCGTGACGCAGCCGTTCCCCCGTGCCGCAGCCGTTCCCCCGTGACACATAACGCATGACACATGACACAGCCGTGACACAGAGACGGGAAGCACCCGGGCGCCAGCTGACAAAGGGAGCGACAAGGCGTATCAAGACACAAGGACACGACCACGAAGATGGTGATGATGATGACGCTAAAGTAGAAGCCAAACAGCGTCGGGTCGACGTGGAAGTCAACCTTCTAGGCACACTTTGTTCTTATATATATATATATATATATGCAAACAAGCCTGAATGGTCCCCAGGACTATATACAACTGAAAACTCACACCCCAGAAGTGACTCGAACCCATACTCCCACAACTGGTATGTACAGGGACGCCTTAATCCGCTTGACCATCACGACCGGACATAAGGAAGTGATAGCCGAGGCTATATGAACCACTTCCCCGCCGGCACTCGGATGGTAATCTTGGGCATAGCATTTTATCAAATCACCTCATTCTTTGGGGCACACGTGAGGAACACAAATGCAAACAAGCCTGAATGGTCCCCAGGACTATATACAACTGAAAACTCACACCCCAGAAGTGACTCGAACCCATACTCCCACAACTGGTATGTACAGGGACGCCTTAATCCGCTTGACCATCACGACCGGACATAAGGAAGTGATAGCCGAGGCTATATGAACCACTTCCCCGCCGGCACTCGGATGGTAATCTTGGGCATAGCATTTTATCAAATCACCTCATTCTTTGGGGCACACGTGAGGAACACAAATGCAAACAAGCCTGAATGGTCCCCAGGACTATATACAACTGAAAACTCACACCCCAGAAGTGACTCGAACCCATACTCCCACAACTGGTATGTACAGGGACGCCTTAATCCGCTTGACCATCACGACCGGACATAAGGAAGTGATAGCCGAGGCTATATGAACCACTTCCCCGCCGGCACTCGGATGGTAATCTTGGGCATAGCATTTTATCAAATCACCTCATTCTTTGGGGCACACGTGAGGAACACAAATGCAAACAAGCCTGAATGGTCCCCAGGACTATATACAACTGAAAACTCACACCCCAGAAGTGACTCGAACCCATACTCCCACAACTGGTATGTTGTATATAGTTGTATATAGTCCTGGGGACCATTCAGGCTTGTTTGCATTTGTGTTCCTCACGTGTGCCCCAAAGAATGAGGTGATTTGATAAAATGCTATGCCCAAGATTACCATCCGAGTGCCGGCGGGGAAGTGGTTCATATAGCCTCGGCTATCACTTCCTTATGTCCGGTCGTGATGGTCAAGCGGATTAAGGCGTCCCTGTACATACCAGTTGTGGGAGTATGGGTTCGAGTCACTTCTGGGGTGTGAGTTTTCAGTTGTATATAGTCCTGGGGACCATTCAGGCTTGTTTGCATTTGTGTTCCTCACGTGTGCCCTAAAGAATGAGGTGATTTGATAAAATGCTATGCCCAAGATTACCATCCGAGTGCCGGCGGGGAAGTGGTTCATATAGCCTCGGCTATCACTTCCTTATGTCCGGTCGTGATGGTCAAGCGGATTAAGGCGTCCCTGTACATACCAGTTGTGGGAGTATGGGTTCGAGTCACTTCTGGGGTGTGAGTTTTCAGTTGTATATAGTCCTGGGGACCATTCAGGCTTGTTTGCATTTGTGTTCCTCACGTGTGCCCCAAAGAATGAGGTGATTTGATAAAATGCTATGCCCAAGATTACCATCCGAGTGCCGGCGGGGAAGTGGTTCATATAGCCTCGGCTATCACTTCCTTATGTCCGGTCGTGATGGTCAAGCGGATTAAGGCGTCCCTGTACATACCAGTTGTGGGAGTATGGGTTCGAGTCACTTCTGGGGTGTGAGTTTTCAGTTGTATATAGTCCTGGGGACCATTCAGGCTTGTTTGCATTTGTGTTCCTCACGTGTGCCCCAAAGAATGAGGTGATTTGATAAAATGCTATGCCCAAGATTACCATCCGAGTGCCGGCGGGGAAGTGGTTCATATAGCCTCGGCTATCACTTCCTTATGTCCGGTCGTGATGGTCAAGCGGATTAAGGCGTCCCTGTACATACCAGTTGTGGGAGTATGGGTTCGAGTCACTTCTGGGGTGTGAGTTTTCAGTTATATATATATATATATATATATATATATATATATATATATATATATATATGTCGTACCTAGTAGCCAGAACTCACTTTTTGGCCTACTATTCAAGGCCCGATTTGCCTAATAAGCCAAGTTTTCCTGAATTAATATATTTTTTCTAATTTTTTTCTTATGAAATGATAAAGCTACCCATTTCATTATGTATGAGGTCAATTTTTTTTCATTGGAGTTAAAATTAACGTAGATATATGACCGAACCTAACCAACCCTACCTAACCTAACCTAACCTATCTTTATAGGTTAGGTTTGGTTAGGTAGCCGAAAAAGTTAGGTTAGGTTAGGTTAGGTAGGTTAGGTAGTCGAAAAACAATTAATTCATGAAAACTTGGCTTACTAGGCAAATTTGGCCTTGCATAGTAGGCTGAGAAGTGAGTTCTGGCTACTAGGTACGACATATATATATATATATATATATATATATATATATATATATATATATATATGAATGAGGTGATAAATCACCCAAAGAATGAGGTGATTTGGTAAAATGCTATGCCCAAGATTACTATCCGAGTGCCGGCGGTGGGGTGGTTCAAATAGCCTCGGCTATCACCTCATTATGTCCGGTCGTGATGGTCAAGTGGATTAAGGCGTCTTGTACATACCAGTTGCGTTGCTCTTGGGAGTATGGGTTCGAGTCACTTCTGGGGTGTGAGTTTTCAGTTGCATATTGTCCTGGGGACCATTCAGGCTTGTTCGCATTTGTGTTCCTCACGTGTGCCCCAAAGAATGAGGTGATTTGGTAAAATGCTATGCCCAAGATTACTATCCGAGTGCCGGCGGTGGGGTGGTTCAAATAGCCTCGGCTATCACCTCATTATGTCCGGTCGTGATGGTCAAGTGGATTAAGGCGTCTTGTACATACCAGTTGCGTTGCTCCTGGGAGTATGGGTTCGAGTCACTTCTGGGGTGTGAGGGGGATATATATATATATATATATATATATATATATCTACCTACCTGTGATCCAGTCAATCAACTGGTGTACAGATTCCTGAACCTACTGGGCACTATCATATCTACATTTGAAACTGTGTATGGAGTCAGCCTCCACCACATCACTTCCTAGTGCATTCCACCTGTAAACTACTTTGACACTGAAAAAGTTCTTTCTAACGTCCCTGTGGTTTGAGTACTCAGTTTCCACCTGCATCCCTTTGTTCTTCCAGCCTTTCATCTTGCAATTTTGGTCTCTACATAATTTTTATGCAGCTCATGATAAAGCCGCTGCTGTTTTCCTAAGGGGCCAAGGTATCGTGTTCGAGGATTGAACGTAATGTGGTCAAGGGCTGAAGGTGCGGTCAAGGTATTTGTGGTCAAGGAACCGCGGTCAAGAGACGCGCGTGTCTTCGCTTGCTTGCACAATATAATCACAATAACGTGATGAATCAATGAGGAAATCAGTAGGAGCCGTGAGAAGGGTTCGAACCCTCACACACTTGGAACTCGATCCAAGCACACGCCCTAGACCACTGCACCACGACATGGTTAAAAGTAAGGTAACCTAGAGGATTCAACTGAATCCTCTACGGTTACCGAGGCTTCCACTGAAGCCTAACCGTGAATTCTTTTTTACTTGCTCCCTTCCTCCCCCCTTCCCTTCCCTTCCCTTCCTCCCTCCCTCCCTCCCTCCTGGCCATCTTCCCCGCCTCCTTCACCAGGTGGCATGAAGGGAAGTTTCGAACGAGGGTAACGAGGACACATGGAGAAAGATGAACCCGGAACACCAAGACGTGACCGGAAGGTCTGAATATTTTGGATTTTTTTTTAATATTTTGCTTTTATTTTGAATATTTTTAATTATGTTATTATTTGGGGAAAGTTTAATCAAGTACTTAATATTGTCTGCGTAACTGTCTGTCTGTGTCTGCGTGTCTGTCTGTCTGTGTCTGCGTGTCTGTCTGTCTGTGTCTGCGTGCCTGTCTGTCTGTGTCTGCGTGCCTGTCTGTCTGTGTCTGCGTGCCTGTCTGTCTGTGTCTGCGTGCCTGTCTATCTGTGTCTGCGTGCCTGTCTATCTGAATGCTGACTTGGCTGTATCTGTCTATCTATCTCAAATACTAATATTATAACATATTCTTCCAACTTAAATACTGATTAATACATGCACAAAAATTTACAAATTCGGGAATTATGTATATAGGCTTCCCCCATCTCTGCCCCCCCTCCCCCTTCCCTCTCCCCCTTCTCTCTCCCCCCCCCCATCCCTCTCCCCCATCTCTGCCCCCCCTCCCCCTTCCCTCTCCCCCTTCTCTCTCCCCCCCATCCCTCTCCCCCATCTCTGCCCCCCCCCTCCCCCTTCCCTCTCCCCCTTCTCTCTCCCCCCCATCCCTCTCCCCCATCTCTGCCCCCCTCCCCCTTCCCTCTCCCCCTTCTCTCTCTCCCCCCCCATCCCTCTCCCCCATCTCTGCCCCCCCTCCCCCTTCCCTCTCCCCCTTCTCTCTCCCCCATCCCTCTCCCCCATCTCTGCCCCCCATCCCTCTCCCCATCTCTGCCCTCCGTCGAGAAATCAGAAAAGATATTCTCCCAAAGATTAGCTGGGATACCTTCCATCCAGATGAGAAGAAAATGAGGAGGAGGAGGAAGAGGAGGAGGAGGAGGAAGAGGAGCAGGAAGAGGAAGAGGAGGAGGAGAAGGAAGAGGAAGAAGGATAAGAAAAAGTCAAATGTTCAGTCTTTGTTGAATTTATTATTTGTTTTCCTCCCTTCCCATTTTGATCATAATTCTCTCGCACTCATAATTCCCCCTTCCCCCTCCCCCTCCCCCCCCCAGCACACATCACAAACACCAGAGTAAAGAGAGGACGACCAGGGTACAGAGTGCTCCACGGGCTCACTCTGTGGTGGACCTCTCGTGTCCTCCAGCCTGGGCTCCACCAACCTGGGCTCCACCAGCCCGGGCTCCACCAGCCCGGGCTCCACCAGCCCGGGCTCCACCAGCCTGGGCTCCACCAGCCTGGGCTCCACCAGCCCGGGCTCCTCCAGCCTGGGCTCCTCCAACCTGGGCTCCTCCAGCCTGGGCTCCTCCAGCCTGGGCTCCACCAGCCTGGGCAGCCTGGGCTCCACCAGCCTGGGCTCCACCAGCCTGGGCTCCTCCAGCCTGGGCTCCACCAGCCTGGGCTCCTCCAGCCTGGGCTCCACCAGCCTGGGCTCCACCAGCCTGGGCTCCACCAGCCTGGGCTCCACCAGCCCGGGCTCCATCAGCATGGGCTCCACCAGCCTGGGCTCCACCAGCCCGGGCTCCTCCAGCCTGGGCTCCTCCAGCCCGGGCTCCACCAGCCTGGGCTCCACCAGCCTGGGCTCCACCAGCCTGGGCTCCACCAGCCTGGGCTCCTCCAGCCTGGGCTCCACCAGCCTGGGCTCCACCAGTCCGGGCTCCACCAGCCCGGGCTCCACCAGCCTGGGCTCCTCCAGCCTGAGCTCCACCAGCCTGGGCTCCACCAGCCTGGGCTCCACCAGCCTGGGCTCCTCCAGCCTGGGCTCCTCCAGCCTGGGCTCCACCAGCCTGGGCTCCACCAGCCTGGGCTCCACCAGCCTGGGCTCCACCAGCCCGGGCTCCACCAGCCTGGGCTCCACCAGCCTGGGCTCCACCAGCCTGGGCTCCACCAGCCCGGGCTCCACCAGCCCGGGCTCCACCAGCCTGGGCTCCACCAGCCTGGGCTCCACCAGCCTGGGCTTCACCAGCCCGGGCTCCACCAGCCCGGGCTCCACCAGCCCGGGCTCCATCAGCATGGGCTCCACCAGCCTGGGCTCCACTAGCCTGGGCTCCACCAGTCCGGGCTCCATAAGCCACTCTTGCAAGACCAAGACGTTTAAAGGGTACGCTCCAGACCCTTAAGTGGGCCCGACAACAAGCTGAAAAGCTGATGTAACCCGACCGAGACCCGCACAGCTTAAGTGGTCCGGCCGGAAACGCCTAAGTGGTCCGGCTGAGACGTTAAGGCTTTATAGTAATCCGACTTAAGGCTTACATAATCCGGCTATGGCTCTTAAGACTTAAGTAACTCAACTAGCTGAGCCGAAGACCCAACAAATACCTGTTAACAATGCAGACGAAAGCGCTGAAATTACCTGTTTTCAGGACATTTAAATGTCCCGACACCGCGGGACATTTAAATGTCCCGACACCGTGGGACTTTCAGAAATAATGATACGAAATGAAATTGATGAATTTAATTATTCGTAAAACCGATTATCAAAGGTTAAAGTTGTTTGCATAAGTAAAGCTTGGCAACTTCTTTGTACGTTAGGTAAGCTTAGTGAAGATTAGGTTCACTAAGTCTTGAGTAGGTCAGGTTAGGTTAGGTTGAATCGTTAAATGTAATATGACTCTGTAGCCTATACTCTCATTTGACTCGTACTTGCATTTACAAATGTGTAAATCATATCTAGTTTTAAAATTATGAATAGAGTTTGCCTCCACAACCTGCTCCTTAAGTGCATTCCATTTTCCCACTACTCTCACGCTAAAAGAAAACTTCCTAACATCCCTGTGACCCATCTGAGTTTCCAGCTTCCACCCATGTCCCCTCGTTCTGTTACTATTCTGTGTGAACATTTCGTCTATGTACTCACCTAGTTGTGTTTGCGGGGGTTGAGCTCTGGCTCTTTGGTCCCGCCTCTCAACCGTCAATCAACAGGTGTACAGATTCATGAGCCTATCGGGCTCTGTCATATCTACACTTGAAACTGTGTATGGAGTCAGCCTCCACCACATCACTTCCTAATGCATTCCATTTGTCAACCACTCTGACACTAAAAAAGTTCTTTCTAATATCTCTGTGGCTCATTTGGGCACTCAGTTTCCACCTGTGTCCCCTTGTGCGTGTTCCCCTGGTGTTAAATAGACTGTCTTTATCTACCCTATCAATCCCCTTCAGAATCTTGAATGTGGTGATCATGTCCCCCCTAACTCTTCTGTCTTCCAGCGAAGTGAGGTTTAATTCCCGTAGTCTCTCCTCGTAGCTCATACCTCTCAGCTCGGGTACTAGTCTGGTGGCAAACCTTTGAACCTTTTCCAGTTTAGTCTTATCCTTGACTAGATATGGACTCCATGCTGGGGCTGCATACTCCAGGATTGGCCTGACATAATGTGTGTGTGTGTGTGTGTGTGTGTGTGTGTGTGTGTGTGTGTGTGTGTGTGTGTGTGTGTGTGTGTGTGTGTGTGTGTGTGTGTATGTGTGTGTGTGTGTGTGTAACGTAGCCATACACAGGAGAATATGATAGTCTTGGGTCGTGTTCGCTG
>NC_091159.1:44316493-44366493 GCF_040958095.1 Procambarus clarkii | reverse complement strand
AATTATAAATGACCTAATCGCTGCACAGAGTAAAGGGTTTCGAATCTCCATTGTGTGGATACCATCACACATAAATATAACCCATCATAATGAGACAGACATTGCAGCCAAATTAGCGTGTAACAAGGATGAAGTTGAATTAGATCTAGGTATCCCCATCTCTGCTGTCAAAACTATATTGGTCCAAACACTCGGGTCTGATAGGAGAGAAATTACTGACTCCCAACGACCTGAAAGCACCAGAATAAAAAGCTATGATTTGTTCAGATCTGAAACCTATATCTATGGGCAGCACAAAACATCCACCAGACTGTACTCACCTAATTGTGCTTGCGAGGGTTGAGCTTTGTCTCTTTGGTCCCGCCTCTCAACTGTCAATCAACTGGTGTACAGATTCCTGAGCCTACTGGGCTCTATCATATCTACATTTGAAACTGTGTATGGAGTCAACCTCCACCACATCACTGCCTAATGCATTCCATTTATTAACTACTCTGACACTGAAAAAAATCTTTCTAACGTCTCTGTGGCTCATCTGGGTACTAAGTTTCCACCTGTGTCCCCTTGTTCGTGTCCCACCCGTGCTGAAAAGTTTGTCTTTGTCCACCCTGTTAATTCCCCTGAGAATTTTGTGCGACACAATAGTTGCCAGGATCAGGTTGGGTTACCGTTACCTGTGGCAGGTGGCTACAGGTGACGGATCTCCCAATCCTGAGCACTCCAGGTGCAAACACTGTGAGCAGGAACTGCGGCATGATCTCCCGCACTACATCACCGAATGCCCAGTTATTAGACCATTCAGACCCATTGGCATGAGGTACCTGGAGCTTGGCAATTACTATAGTCACTCTCGTGTTCTTGAGAATGCAGCCAGAGTTTACCAGTGCAGACTACTGATCACCTGGCGCTGTATGACTAAAATATCCTGTGTGATGGGGGAGGTTTTAGCATCACGTAGACAGAGTTTTGACACACTCTGTACTCCCCTTCATATAGTCCAGGACAGCTGCTTCATATAGTCCAGGACAGCTGCTTCATATAGTCCAGGACAGCTGCTTCATATAGTCCAGGACAGCTGCTTCATATAGTCCAGGACAGCTGCACTAATGCATATGTACCTGAATGTGTTGATAAAAAACATGTGCATCACACAGCTTTGTTGGAACGTTGAGAGAACGTTCACACAACGACCCGAGTACCGCCGGGTACATCATCTACTGTTTTATACAACAAAAAATGTAACGTTTTCGTTATCACCTTTATATAAACACCATTTTATTACCGCAAAATCATCAACAAACAAACACACAGTTTTAGAGTTTAACCCAACCAAATGTAATGTAATGAAGATAGGTGTAGGGAGCAGGAGGCCAGATACAAGGTATCATCTGGGAGAGGAAATTCTTCAGGAGTCAGAGAAGGAAAAAGACTTGGGGGTTGATATCACGCCAGACCTGTCTCCTGCAGCACATATCAAGAGGATAACATCAGCGGCATATGCCAGGCTGGCCAACATACGAACGGCATTCAGAAACTTGTGTAAAGAATCATTCAGAACTTTGTATACCACATATGTCAGGCCAATCCTGGAGTATGCAGCCCCAGCATGGAGTCCATATCTAGTCAAGGATAAGACTAAACTGGAAAAGGTTCAAAGGTTTGCCACCAGACTAGTACCCGAGCTGAGAGGAATGAGCTACGAGGAGAGACTACGGGAATTAAACCTCACTTCGCTGGAAGACAGAAGAGTTAGGGGGGACATGATCACCACATTCAAGATTCTGAAGGGAATTGATAGGGTAGATAAAGACAGTCTATTTAACACAAGGGGAACACGCACAAGGGGACACAGGTGGAAACTGAGTGCCCAAATGAGCCACAGAGATATTTGAAAGAACTTTTTTAGTGTCAGAGTGGTTGACAAATGGAATGCATTAGGAAGTGATGTGGTGGAGGCTGACTCCATACACAGTTTCAAGTGTAGATATGATAGAGCCCGATAGGCTCAGGAACCTATACACCTGTTGATTGACGGTTGAGAGGCGGGACCAAAGAGCCAGAGCTCAACCCCCGCAAACACAACTAGGTGAGTACACACTGTTGCTTGGTAACCAGTAGGCCAGATGTCAAGTGACAACTTGTTTCATTGTTTTATTAACATAAACTTGTAAACAGTAATAGGCAGTAAATAGTCTCATAGTGTTTTATTCAAAAGTATGAGTTAATTACTATTGATTGAATCTACTGTTTTACACGTCTTTTTATTTCTAATTTACCTCTGTTGAACGTTGTGTCAACGCGTGTCAGTAAGAGGAGACATGATCACCACCTACAAAATTCTCAGAGGAATTGACAGGGTGGACAAAGAAAAACTATTTAGCACGGGTGGAACACTAACAAGGGGACAGAGGTGGAAACTGAGTACTTAAATGAGCGGCAAAGAAATAACTTTTTCAGTGTCAGAGTAGTTAACAAATGGAATGCATTAGGCAGTGATGTGGCGGAGGCTGACTCCATACACAGTTTCAAATGTAGATATGATAGAGCCCAGTAGGCTCGTGTACATTCAGTTGATTGAGGGTTGTGAGGCGGGGCTAAAGAGCCGAAGCTCAACCCAGGCAAGCAGACCTAGGTGATTACACACTAACAATCCAGCCAAACAAATACTGCAACTTGAGAACAAAATGTACCCCCAATTACTAGTCCCCAACCCACCACCACCACTACTAACCCAGAAGCAACCACCACTACCACCCCCCCCACCTCCCCCCCCCAGAAGCCAATGCCACCAAATTCCACACAATCGCTCTCTTCTGCGGCCAGCACCCGGCCACACGCCCCTCCGCCCGCCCCTCTAAACAGCCCTCACATACGCCCAGCACCCGGCCACACGCCCCTCTAAACAGCCCTCACATACGCCCAGCACCCGGCCACACGCCCCTCCGCCCGCCCCTCTAAACAGCCCTCACATACGCCCAGCACCCGGCCACACGCCCCTTCGCCCGCCCCTCTAAACAGCCCTCACATACGCCCAGCAGTCCAGATTCTTAGTCAGATGCCCCAGGGGGGGTGTGATGGTCCTAAGGATGCCCTGTGGAGCCTCCTGAGGGAGGCGGCGGCGGCGAGGTGCAGGAGAACACTGCAGTACAAGCACCTCCTCTATCCCATCCGACGGGGCGCTTAGCGAGAAAAATAAATATACACAGAGAGAGACAGAAAGGACAGAGAAAAAGTGAGGGATAGAGAAATATTTCGAGTGGCTTTTGGCGGGTGCCGCCAAGCCTTCTCCAGTGGCCACTGGCACCCACTGTGTGAGGCACTGATGGCTCTCTTTGCCCTGCTTGTGTTTCACACATTGATGTTGACTGTAAGCAACACTGCAGGACTTGTTGCCTCTTGTTCATTATACTCGGGGATGTTAGTGGCGGCTGCTTGGCACGTGTTTGCCCCCCCTCCCCCCATCCCATCCTCTTGCGCAATTTGGTAGTTAGCAATTGCGTTCTTGGTATTGCTGAAAGTTGACCACGATGATGTTTGGTACTATTGGTAGTTGTTAAATATATGCTTAGTGGTACTGTTCTAGTTCGCTCAGTGGAATTTGTTCATTTCACTTGTTCACTCGCTTGTTCCATTTGTTCACTCTCCGCATGCAGCCTATCCTCACGCTGCACGCGGCGCTCCCAGCATCTAAATCCTGGTGCATTCGTGAGCTTTATAACCACCGTGATATTGCCGAGTCCCTGAACAAACTTACATCGGCTTTAACAGGCTGGGGGGGGGGGGCACTTAATCGTTGATTTGCTGGCACTATGGTGGTGCCCCTACAACGGCACTGTTGATAGGCAGTTCGTGGCACAGTGCATCATGCTACTGCTTGAGCAGGCGTTGTCCTTGGCACAGTGCATCATGCTACTGCTTGAGCAGGCGTTGTCCTTGGCACAGTGCATCATGCTACTGCTTGAGCAGGCGTTGTCCTTGGCACAGTGCATCATGCTACTGCTTGAGCAGGCGTTGTCCTTGGCACAGTGTATCATGCTACTGCTTGAGCAGGCGTTCTCCTTATGGCGTTTTAGTTGGAGTAATATTTGTATTATTCTTATCTTACATGTTTTGTATGTTCTTTCTTGGGGTAGTCTGTCTGTCTACTTGAGGTAGTACTCACCTAGTTGTGCTTGCGGGGGTTGAGCTCTGGCTCTTTGGTCCCGCCTCTCAACCGTCAAAGTCTGTAGTCTGTAGTCTGAGTGTTCTTACTCGAGGGGAAGATGAGGAGTTGGTGATTTGATGAAATACTTAAATATATTTTATTAACCTTTCTTCCTGTCACACGTCCCCTTCAAGGAGGCTTCCTGTCACTCGCACCTTACTGGGTCCTCTTCCATCTGTCTACCGTCAATCAGAGCCTCGTGTCACCCAGCCAGGACCGTCAGCGGTGGGGGATTTACGAGGGTGTGGGCGATCAGTGAAGTCTCTGAGTGTAGCCGAGTAAGGGTTAAGAGCCACCTGGCAGGTGTCGCTTCCCCCCTGCTAGGTGCTGTCTGTGTTTGTCTGTCTGTCTGTGTTTGTCTGTCTGTGTCCATGTCTCTGTCACCCGGCCAGAAGCAGGTCACAGTCTGTCCTCTGGAGTAATGCACCGCATTTTAACGGCAAAATCCCCAACGAACAAAATATGATGTACTATAAATCATGGCACGCAGACAAACATTCATGTTCTATATGTGTCGGTCGTTCGGTTAGGTTCGGGCAATTTAGTACATCATTTTCTGACCGTTGTGTCAACTGGAGAGGACGGGCAGCGTCTTCAACTACCATCTTTAGTTCGCGTTAATTGTCGATCATCTTAGGACAAGCACACATAGTAACTGCTTGTTATGGTGACTGGTTCTTGGGTGGACTTCTTCAAGAAGTAATTAGCTGATTACCCCACTTTATCTGTTATTCCTTATAAACTCCTTTTATGGTCTATCACTCCGTGGTCACATTTATTAATACATTTTGCAAAATCCATGAATACAACATCTGCATTTTTGCTTTTTTCTAATACTTCGTGATTTGTGTCATAGCGGTTCAGTAAGTGCAAATGACAGGCTCTTCCTCGCTCTAAATCCATCTTGGCCTGAGCTGCTGTGGCCTACCTTGTTCCCCAAACGACTGGAGATTTGACTCCAAATTCCTGCTTCAAAAACTGTAATTGTGTGTGTGATGTTAATGCGTCTCGTCTATAGATTTTAGCCAATGCTTTCCTATAGCTCCCTTGGGTAGCTCCCTTGACTTTACCTATTGGTGTAAGTGCTTCAGGTACCTCCTTCCTCCTGCCTTCGGGCTGCTTCCTGGGGGTGGAGGCCTGGTCGAGGACCGGGCCGCGGGGACACTAAAGCCCCGAAATCATCTCAAGATAACCTCCCTTGTCTCCAAGACTCTTCTCCACACCACACTTGACTGGTGTACCACTCAGTGGTACTACACAGTGGTACACCACTGCTCAGTACCCAAGGGTACAGTCCTGGCACTCCAGCTCATGCCAACTGGTAATTAACCTTTCTATATAAATATAGAATTCATTTTACGGAATTTTTCCCCACAGGTGGATACACAAACGGTCGACTTCTAATTCCTGTTAACGAGAGTAAGCCTTACCCACTAGTTCCCCCCCTAGAACACGACCCGTTAATCGGTTTTACCTCCAGCTCGCCACAAGTGTTGCTCGCTGAGAGGGGCGAAGTGTTGAGGATTGTCAGGGCGGCCAAGCCTTAACTGCCCGCCCCTGTTCACTCAGCTGTAATTGGGTAGCTGGTTGTTAACCGATTGGCGGGTCGTGTTCCAGGGGGAGTTATTGGGTAAGGCTTACCATGAGCTATGGGAAGGGGGAAGTTCTCGCCCTGCTAACAGGCGTCTGTTCCTGTACCCTCCTGCTGTGTGAAATGAACGGAGAGAGAGAGAGAGAGAGAGAGAGAGAGAGAGAGAGAGAGAGAGAGAGAGAGAGAGAGAGAGAGAGAGAGAGAGAGAGAGAGAGAGAGAGAGAGAGAGAGAAAGAGAGAGAGAGAGAGAGAGAGAGAGAGAGAGAGAGAGAGAGAGAGAGAGAGAGAGAGAGAGAGAGAGAGAGAGAGAGAGAAATGAATTTTGACTTTACTCATATTTGTAGACTTGAAATAATATAATATCACCCCAGCGCCGCCTGAGGGCCAGGTTTGGGCCCACACCTGGCCTGCGGCCTTCACCCACACACCTGGCCCACGGCCTCCTGCTCTCACTCCTATATATAATTCCATCACTACAACTTTCTTGACCGCCAATACAACCCTCTTGATCCGTCACTATAACCCTCTTGACCCGCCACTACATGATCGCGATATATATATATATACATAGACCTCGTCCAGCCCCTCCTATATAAATATATATTTACATATAAACAAATCGAGAATGCTTTATTGCAAAGTCCAATCGATTCTATTTTCTCCGCCACGCGGAGCTATAACATCACTACCCCATCAAATCACTAGACCATCACTAGTTCATCAGTAGTTCATCACTACCCCATCAAACACGGGGCTCTGTCATCCCTACGCCAGCGCTACTCTATATATACCCGCGCGGGAGAGGGGCGCTGCCGGGGGGTGAGGGAGTAAAGCCTCTTACGGCAGATTATCGTACGCCCGGCAGCCGATCCTGTTATACGCGGTCTGATTCCCATTATTTTCACCGGACATTTTTTTTATTATTTTGTTTTTATCAGCCTCAATCATCCGGATTTTCTGCTTCGCCTGTGTTATTTGTGGCTAGATGTCTTTTTTAAGTCTTTTGGGCCAATGTGGTGAGAGTGTGTGTATTCTCTCTCTCTCTCTCTCTCTCTCTCTCTCTCTCTCTCTCTCTCTCTCTCTCTCTCTCTCTCTCTCTCTCTCTCTCTCTCCAGGGTGGTACTAAGCCCTAGTGCGGTAAAGTGGAGGGAACGGAAGAGGGGGAGATAAAAATGCAATGAGGGGGAAGAGGGGTTAGATAAGGAGAAGAGGGGAAGATGAGGCAGGTGAGTGGAAAGAGAAGGTGAGTCGGAAGGTGAGACAGACGGGGAAAATGAGAGAGGAAGGAAGAATACGCGTAGTTGAAGGAGTGGTGAGGGAAGGTGACAGGCGAGAGTGAGAGGGAAGTGAGGATCAAGAGTTGGTTATATATCAACGTTTTGTTCAGTGATTGTAAAGTGCGTATATGATGTGCAACTGTAGGACGCGTATACACGCGCACACACGCACACACACACACACACACAAACACACACACACACACACACACAGGAGGAGGCCAGATACAAGGTATCATCTGGGAGAGGAAATTCTTCAGGAGTCAGAGAAGGAAAAAGACTTGGGGGTTGATATCACGCCAGACCTGTCTCCTGCAGCACATATCAAGCGGATAACATCAGCGGCATATGCCAGGCTGGCCAACATACGAACGGCATTCAGAAACTTGTGTAAAGAATCATTCAGAACTTTGTATACCACATATGTCAGGCCAATCCTGGAGTATGCAGCCCCAGCATGGAGTCCATATCTAGTCAAGGATAAGACTAAACTGGAAAAGGTTCAAAGGTTTGCCACCAGACTAGTACCCGAGCTGAGAGGTATGAGCTACGAGGAGAGACTACGGGAATTAAACCTCACTTCGCTGGAAGACAGAAGAGTTAGGGGGGACATGATCACCACATTCAAGATTCTGAAGGGGATTGATAGGGTAGATAAAGACAGTCTATTTAACACAAGGGGCACACGTACTAGGGGACACAGGTGGAAACTGAGTGCCCAAATGAGCCACAGAGATATTAGAAAGAACTTTTTTAGTGTCAGAGTGGTTGACAAATGGAATGCATTAGGAAGTGATGTGGTGGAGGCTCACTCCATACACAGTTTCAAGTGTAGATATGACAGAGCCCGATAGGCTCAGGAATCTGTACACCTGTTGATTGACGGTTGAGAGGCGGGACCAAAGAGCCAGAGCTCAACCCCCGCAAACACAACTAGGTGAGTACACACACACACACACACACACACAAACACACTCACACACACACACACACACACACACACACACACACACACACACACACACACACACACACACACGCACACAACTACGTCTCCCCCTCTCACACCATCTCCGCCTATTGTAAACATCAACTTCCCCCCCCACAACCACTCTCCTCCCTCATATCCTTTAACGCGTCCCTCCACACCACCCCTCCCTTATGCACTTCCCATTTCCTAACTACACTGCCAGTTTCCTCAAAGATCATTCCACCAGACAGTACCTTCTCCTTGCCCAGACCCCCCCCCCCCCCCCCCCCCCCCACCCATCTACTCCCTCTCAACTGCAATGCCATCTGAAAAATCAGAGCCATAAAGAGTACACAAATGAAGATGGCATGACGACCAAGGCAGAGGAACTGCGAGTGATCATAGCGATTACGGAACCAGACACATTAGCCATAATAGAAACAAAGCTGACTGGAAGGGTAATGCATGTCATATTCCCTAAAGAATATCGGATACATGAACTATGAGTAAATATTAAATATACTCTCGGAGCACTCCATAAACGTATTCTTGTCCCACATTGTGAACAACATATTCTCAGCCCTAACTATACTATATCAAGACTTCATTACAGGAATGACAGGAGAGAGAGAGAGAGAGAGAGAGAGAGAGAGAGAGAGAGAGAGAGAGAGAGAGAGAGAGAGAGAGAGAGAGAGAGAGAGAGAGAGAGAGAGAGAGAGAGAGAGACAGAGAGAGAGAGAGAGACAGAGAGAGAGTGTCCTATAGCACTTTAAATTTGGCGCCAATTGCCCTTGTGTGTCATGGCTCTGCGCCACGCATGCGCGTTGTGACCAATGCCAATAGAGAGTAAATCTTTAGAAAATAGATACAACCTCCAAATATCGTAATTAATCTCTTCAGCTAACAAGCAGTGCTTGAAAATAGTGTTGCTTAATTGTAACTAAGTAGAAAAGCATAAGAAAGTCTCCAGGAACCAGGGAATAGGAGATATTTAATTAAATAAGGAAACATACAAAAATATTGGAACAAGAACAATGGAAGAGGAGACAGACGGAGAGGAACTGTGTGGGTTCCAACCGTCCTCTTACAATAATACACAATAATAATCAGGAGAAAGCGCCAAAACATTACGACTATATATAACTTGGAAGGGGTCAGGATAAGGGTATGGGATGGGACGGGGGAAAGGAATGGTGCTGAACCACTTGGACGGTCGGGAGATTGAACGCCGACCTGCATGAAGCAAGACCGTCGCTCTACCGTCTAAGCCCAAGTGGTTGGATCCATCCTCTTACAAATCACGTCACTTGTCGCTCGTATGCGCACTCAGGCTCAAAATCGACGTAATTCAAAATGAAATCAGCTCACGAAAGTGACGTACAATCCCGTTTTCTGTTTTCGGTCCTCTGATTTAGGCTGTTAGGTTAGGAGAGGAAACTTTCACTTAACAGTTTTCATAACGTTCTGCAGCATTATTAGAACTTCCTGCCCTCCTAACCTACCAGAGGACCCTAAACTTGCTGTTTCGGGGGAAAAAAATTAATTGGAAAATAAATTTCTATTTTGAATTACGTCAATATTTGGCCGTAGCGCATACGAGAGAAAAGCGAAGTAATCTGTAAGCGGACGGGCAGCATATTGTAAAATTGTGAGCGGTGCTATTGCTATATGTAGGATGGCTGAGATAATTTAGGATATTGTGCTGAGGACGGAGGGCCTCGTTGTTGTGTGTACAGGTGAGAGTAATGTTGTGTGATGTGCAGCCAGCACCGCCCTCTCTCTCTCCCTCTCTCCCGCCACCCAGCCCCGACGGTCGACGTCCCGCAGTATAATGCCAGCGGGATATTATTTGGTGATGTTCCTGAAGTGTGGAACACAGTGCTCACGTGGTGTTCATTGTGTGTAAATTTATTCTATATTTTTACTCTCTTTATGAAGGTAAAATTTTTGTGTATTACTCAAGTGTTAACTCGTGATTTTTTGCATTAACAATCATGCGAACAAGCCTGAATGGTCCCCAGGACTATATGCAACTGAAAACTCACACCCCAGAAGTGACTCGAACCCATACTGCCAGGAGCAACGCAACTGGTATGTACAGGACCCCTTAATCCGCTTGACCATCACGACCGGACATAAGGAAGTGATAGCCGAAGCTATTTGAACCACTTCCCCGCCGGCACTCAGATGGTAATCTTGGGCATAGTATTTTATCAAATCACCTCATTCTTTGGGCACACGTGAGGAACACAAATGCGATTAACATTCATATATATACAAAGCTTATTTTTGTAAATTTGGGTAATTTCAAGTGTGAAGAGATAAACGTTCTATTTTCTAGTTTTGAAAGTTGTTAAGATATTTGCCAATGACTGAAAGTAATTTAACTGACTGAATATATTTGAGAGAATTTGAATCTTCAGGAAAGAGAAGATACATGGAGTATAAAGCTTGTAGAGAAAATGGAGAGGAACTTCCTGACTCAACGTGTTAGAGAGAATAAGAGTAAAGAGGAGGACCTAACGGCCAGGCTAGACCTGATTTTCATACAATGAAACAGACATATAAGGCATGAAGAGGCCCTTTAGAACGAGTGACCGCTGTGTATAGTCAGTGATTACAGATGAGACGAGAGAGTGAGACTTCTAATCTAGCATACGAGCACACAGCAAGAGGGACTACCAAGGGATCAGAGGAGCCCAAGAGAGAGAGCAGCGTGGGAGAAGTGTTCAGAGGCACACTCACAGGAACACTCCCCCAAGAGAAGTAACTGACTGCTTAGCCGGAAAGTGTATGGAGGCTGAGACTAAGTTTGTTCCATGTATAAACTTTCAAAGAGAAAAGAACAAAATATAAGACTTGCCAATGGTTCGACAGGAGAAATACTGGCTTTTGTTCCACAATTAGGTGACAACACACAAGTTTAGGCGATTAACAATGCACAAACAACAGGGCTCCATCAAGGAGCATACAATCTCTTCTCACAAGCAGACCATCACCAGAGAAATCCTAACAAGCAACACAGAAATCATCGATAGATACAGCGATAGCAGGAGACTCGACATCAGCGAGGCACTACACATCAAAAAGTCAACACCAGCAATCAACAGCCAATTAACACACAACTATATTCTACCCACTTCAAGACCCCGAACCAACATAGAAGCAGCAAGAGCAATATAGGAGCAGCAAATATACAATATACCCATTGTTTCGTGTTCTGGCTTTTGTCACCTCACGCAAAAACATTTGGCATATCACCTTACCCAAAAAGAAATATAAGCATGAAATGATGTGTGTAAAAACCTGTCTTTGAACATGTGAGAAGTCCTTACGAAACGCTTTTAGGCGTCAGACCAAAAATAAAAATGAGAAATTGAACTTTGGAGAGTTAATTTTGCAATTACCCTCGACAGTGAAGAAAAACGTGAGAAATATGGAGAAAATTCGAGTTAGAATTATTAATCTTACCCTTTCGGTCATTTTCAACAACATATGTTTGCAAGAAATTTTGCTACCAAAATATACTAGTATATATATATATATATATATATATATATATATATATATATATATATATATATATATATATATATATATATATATATATATATATATGTCGTACCTAGTAGCCAGAACGCACTTCTCAGCCTACTATGCAAGGCCCGATTTGCCTAATAAGCCAAGTTTTCATGAATTAATTGTTTATCGACTACCTAACCTACCTAACCTAACCTAACCTAACTTTTTCGGCTACCTAACCTAACCTAACTTATAAAGATAGGTTAGGTTAGGTTAGGTAGGGTTGGTTAGGTTCGGCCATATATCTACGTTAATTTTAACTCCAATAAAAAAAAATTTACCTCATACATAATGAAATGGGTAGCTTCATCATTTCATAAGAAAAAAATTAGAGAAAATATATTAATTTAGGAAAACTTGGCTTATTAGGCAAATTGGGCCTTGCATAGTAGGCTGAGAAGTGCATTCTGGCTACTAGGTACGACATATACATATATATATATATGTCGTACCTAGTAGCCAGAACTCACTTTTTGGCCTACTATTCAAGGCCCGATTTGCCTAATAAGCCAAGTTTTCCTGAATTATTATATTTTTTCTAATTTTTTTCTTATGAAATGATAAAGCTGCCCATTTCATTATGTATGAGGTCATTTTTTTTTATTGGAGTTAAAATTAACGTAGATATATGACCGAACCTAACCAACCCTACCTAACCTAACCTAACCTATCTTTATAGGTTAGGTTTGGTTAGGTAGCCGAAAAAGTTAGGTTAGGTTAGGTTAGGTAGGTTAGGTAGTCGAAAAACAATTAATTCATGAAAACTTGGCTTATTAGGCAAATCGGGCCTTGCATAGTAGGCTGAGAAGTGCGTTCTGGCTACTAGGTACGACATATATATATATATATATATATATATATATATATATATATATATATATATATATATATATATATATATATATATATATATATATATATATATATATATATATATATATATATATATATGTCGTACCTAGTAGCCAGAACGCACTTCTCAGCCTACTATGCAAGGCCCGATTTGCCTAATAAGCCAAGTTTTCATGAATTAATTGTTTTTCGACTACCTAACCTACCTAACCTAACCTAACCTAACTTTTTCGGCTACCTAACCTAACCTAACCTATAAAGATAGGTTAGGTTAGGTTAGGTAGGGTTGGTTAGGTTCGGTCATATATCTACATTAATTTTAACTCCAATAAAAAAAATTGAACTCATACATAATGAAATGGGTAGCTTTATCATTTCATAAGAAAAAATTAGAGAAAATATATTAATTCAGGAAAACTTGGCTTATTAGGCAAGTCGGGCCTTGCATAGTAGGCTGAGAAGTGCGTTCTGGCTACTAGGTACGACATATATATATATATATATATATATATATATATATATATATATATATATATATATATATATATATATATATATATATATATATCACTTCTCGGTTTATGTTCACTGGGAGTTTAGTTCTGGACTATGTTGAGGACTAAGTTAGCCCTGCTGGTTGGTCAGTAAGTTGGTGTAGTGGTCTTAGTAACTCTGCGGTGGTTGACGGGTCTTAAGCCCACACTGGTCCACCAAGAGAGCAGGTCTGAGGGTGAAGATACGACGCCTCTGTGTCGCATGTAATTCCTTATGGTAACAAATCTTGTGTGATGTCATGGAGACCATTGTCATATGTAATATCTTGCCCACAGCTGTCTTGAACGGTTCAGTTTACCTTAGCTTACATATCATGAAACTGTAAACCAGTGCTCAGGCGACAGACGTAACACAGATACCAGTTAACGAGAGAGAGAGAGAGAGAGAGAGAGAGAGAGAGAGAGAGAGAGAGAGAGAGAGAGAGAGAGAGAGAGAGAGAGAGAGAGAGAGAGAGAGAGAGAGAGAGAGAGAGAGAGAGAGAGAGAGAGAGAGAGAGAGAGAGAGAGACACCAAATCCCTCACTATGGAGGTAAACCAAATAAGAGGGAAAATACATTAGTCTCTCACTTGGTCCGAGTTTACAGCTCGGTACAGAAACATTTCTAATCTGTATTTTGTATATCGATTTATTTGCCTTTGAAAATATATGTAATTGCTCGCATTAATTTCCTTGAGAATTTACCTTACAAATAAATATAGGTATATATATCTTCACTAAAATTCCCTGTGATATTTCATCTTTCCTGGTTCCTAACTTGACTTGATTTACTTTGAATTTATTTTTTATTTGAATACTTTGACTTTAGTAAATTAATTGTCGTCCTACTTTTAGCATACATGGCACTCCCAATTACATTGTTTAATTTGAACTCTCAAATTAAATGGGATTTTTGTCCTTGTTACACACATGCACTCTCACCCTCCCCATTACATGTCTTTGTTCATTACCCAATTATATAGTTGTATTACCATGAGGACGAACCAGTATGAATGGTTCTATTACCATGGTGATGACCCACGACGAGTATGGTTAATGGTAATAGAACCATTGACATGCTGCTCCGTCCTCATGGTAACACAACTGTATAATTGGGTAATGAACAAAGACATGAAATGGGAAGGGTAAAATGGCATATATAATGGGAACCCCCCTTCCGCCCCCCCCCCCATTAAAAAAAATTATTTATGTCTCCTAAAGACCCAATAATTCTCTCTTCAGTCACTTGACTTTCTTTTGCCTTTTTCAGACCTAAGAAATAGGGTGTTCAGATATCCGTATAAATATAATTACAGTTGAAATATTTTGTATATATTGATTCATAAAAACACTGACGGTAAAAATTAAAAAAAGAAGAAATAATTTCTTGAGCAACTGCTGGCCGAGTGACTCGAATTTCAAAGAATTGTGTAAGTTTGTGTTGATTACAGATATTTAATAACAAACTCGGCTATTATTGCTAATCTGTGTTTCTCATATTCACGTGAAACTGAAATATTGAATTTAAGACAATCACGTTTCCTTTTATAGGAAGCTGTTGTGTTATCGTGAGAGAGAGAGAGAGAGAGAGAGAGAGAGAGAGAGAGAGAGAGAGAGAGAGAGAGAGAGAGAGAGAGAGAGAGAGAGAGAGAGAGAGAGAGAGAGAGAGAGAGAGCAACGAGAAGAGAAAATAAAGAGAGATGAATTAGGGCGGGAGAGGGTGGTGAGACGGAGAGAGCTTGAGGATGGGAGAGTGGGAGAGAAAGAGAGAGAGGGGAGTTAGAGAGAGAGGGAGAGCACCGAAAGCCTTAATCCCACGGGAGTCTGGCTTGAGGATTTGGAGCCACGCGGAAAGTGTGGTGTTCCTCAAGGGTGAGCATTAGTGCCACCTCTCTCTCCCTCTCCCTCTCTCTCTCTCTCTCTCTCTCTCTCTCTCTCTCTCTCTCTCTCTCTCTCTCTCTCTCTCCCTCTCCCCTTCTCCCCTCCCTTTCCCCTCTCCCTCTCTCTTAATTGTCCCACTCTCTGTTTCTCTCTAACACGGTTCTAAGAAGGGGAAGTAGAGAAGATAAGGGGTAGAACTAATAAGAAAAGATGCATAAGCATATGGCAAGAACAGAGTTAAGAGTATACCTGGAGTATATTTAAATGTGGGTCTCAAGAGAACTAATGAAATATCTAAATATGCTCACTCAAAAAATGTAGAAATATTTTAGAAACAAGGAGTAATAGTTTAAATAGTTGTTTTTTCTTCACCGAAAGCTGTGTAAAAGCTGTGTGCTCACCAAATAAGAGAGCATGCTGGCATAGAGAGCATGCTGGCATAGAGAGCATGCTGGCATAGAGAGCATGCTGGCATAGAGAGCGTGCTGGCATAGAGAGCATGCTGGCATAGAGAGCATGCTGGCATAGAGACTGCCCAAAATTTCACATCAGAGATATCAGGCAAAAAAAAAAAAAATTGAATGTCACAAGAAATGCAACTTTACATACCAGGGAGATTTGTTAGAAAGAGAAGAAAAATGGCTAGAAATGTTAAGGCTCTGCCACCAGTTTGATCAAATGCTAGACAAGGACACAACACATTAGCACCCCAACCAGAACCACAGCCATTAAGACCAAGTAAAATGCTAAGAACTTTAACAAAACAACATAATATCATTCATTTATGCCAACATTCAGGGTATCAAAACACACAACATTAAGTTCATCTGCAGATGCAGCGTTTGCACCTCTAACTAGAACTCACACAAAGGATTTATTTGAAAGTTAAATATTTATACCAGAATGAATTAGTTTACATGTGACAAGAAACACAAGCTAAAGGGTAAGAGTGAGTCTGGACGTCAACCACACGCTTATCTCCACTGGGCTGCTGAACACCACAGCTCGTATGGTGGAAGTGCTGATAGTTAAAATAGAAATCCTAAGAGTGGTTAGGCAAATCCACAAGTCAGAATCAAATCCCTAGCAGTTTAAAGATTACCTAATGAAAAGTGTACACTGTTTAGAAAACTTCACAAACCCGGCCTGAAACATCATCTTGCATAGTGTTAAACCACGTCATCTGAAACAGAGGAGTGTGGCAAATACCATTATATGAGAAAGAATCCCAGGAAGGAGTCTAAATGACCAGTCATACACACATGACCTCTAACAGGTATGTAACACACTTGTCTTAAACCAGCAAATAGTAGAATCAACTAAAAAAACTAACACTGTAGCGTTTAGACCCAATTTTCTGATAAACTGATTAAGAAAGGATAAGCTGATTAAGAACATGAGTACTACAAACACACGTTACTCAGATCACAGCATGACCCAGGTTCAGACACACGTTACTCAGATCACAGCATGATCTGTTGTGATCTGAGTCTATCATGTTCAGATAGAACCTGGTGTCTATCAGGTTCAGACAGATGGCCAACACTCCTTCACAGTCACAAATCCAAAGAGGAGTAGAATTCAGAAAATTAATTTTTAATAATAATCTAATAGAAAAATACTAAACCAAGACCATAGAGAAATTAGCTGGAAAGAACAGTTAGATAACGCAACCTTAATCCAGTGCCTCGAGGGGTATAGGCACAGTGGCACTATATACAGTGGCACTAGATATATCCTTAAGTCACACACCACTAAGAATAAAGAGGAAAAAACATAAATGAAATCGTTTTCCTTCTATACGCGAAGAAATCAGAGACCAACTAAAACACCCAAACTCAATTCCAAGAACGTCATGGAATGGCCGGCTATGTGGAGAAATAGAAGTGATCCAAGTTAACCTACAGGCATCGTTTTCTCCCCAGGTGAGAATATAGAGCGGAAAATGTCATCAGTGAAATCGAGAAAACCTCCCAAAATGTGTCTTCTCCCATGCAGAGGTTAAGAACAAAATACCTACATCTTGTACTGAGCTCTTGCAGTAGGAAGGTAGAACTTTCACAGACGATGAAATACTGTGTGTACTTCATGTATCAAATACTGAGTTCAGTATGATGAGCGACATACTGAGGATACAGTGAGACTGTTTACTGTGTATTATTGTAAGCTGCAATTGCACTTCTCTGCAACAGGTCTCCAGGAAGTATTGCTGGCCTCGTCTTTTTCCCTGCATAGCTCACTTATTTAACTATACTGAATACTTTCGTCGCTATTATTATTATTATTATTATTATTATTATTATTATTATTATTATTATTATTATTATTATTGTTATTATTATTATTATTATTATTATTATTATTGTTATTATTATTATTATTATTGTAAAAATATGAAGATGGAAGGTGGGTATTTTAGGTTTAATCGAATTACTCATTAAAACATTTTGTAATGTCTAGTAGAGTGTTCGGTGTTTTGTGCGTGTTTGGTGTTTTTTTGGGGCTTAAGCTCATGGGCCGGCCTCTTGACCTTTGACCAGCACAGCTGAACTCTTGTCTTTCTTACTTTTGAAGCCGTAAGTGGAGTCAACCGCTTCTGTCTCCTCAATTAGATTTATTTCTTGACACTGAATCTGTCCCCCTGTCATCCGTCTGATTCATCTGGCCGTCCATTACCTAGGACTCTGTCTCCTGGTCCCTGTCCCTACCGTCTCAAAGTGTCTGTAGCTGTACCTTACAACGTAGAGTATTTTGTAGGTAGTGACTATATCCCCCTTGTTCTGTCCTCTTGCTGCACCGTGAAAGCAAGCTTGAAAAGTCTATCCCTTCAGCTCTGGAACCGGACTGATAATAAACATTGGACTTTCTCGATTTTGTACATGTGAGATCTGACGTGTGGGAATCGATGCTGCCGCTGCATACTCGAGCATTGGTCTTACAAACGTGAAGTTTATCGACGTCTTAGAAGACCCCTCATTCACACCCACACCCTCACCACACCCACACCCACACCACCACCACCACACCCGCACACCAGCACACCCACACCCTCACCACACCCACACCACCACCACACACCCACACCATCACACCCACCAACAATCACCGAATGCTTAAATTTCATTACTAACCAGTAGCAGATAAAAGTTGTGTCATCTGCAAAATATTCAACATTTTCCTCCCGCGATGCATTAAATTAGCTCACAATCAATTGATCATTTGAGTGGAAGCAGCTCACCTTAAAGGCCCATCTGTGTATCTGACTTATACTGAGTTCGTATTCCTTTTTATTTTCCGTATGGCCAGAGAAGAGTTCCAGAACGCTGTAACACTACCCAACGCCCTCGAGAACACCCCAAAAACATATCTTCTCCCATGCAAAGGGAGATATGATATATGAAATATATCAAAGACTCCCATGCAGTCTTCTATATGTATATGGAAAACTGTAACTGGGCCAGATAAGTAATTGAATGCCTCGCTGGGTGAAAATTTTGAGTTTAAGGTCCAATGAATATGGTTGTGTTGGAGAGTAAGACGGTGTGTGTACTCGCGTAGTTGTGCTTGTGGGGGGGTTGAGCTCTGGCTCTTTGGTCCCGCCTCTGTGTGTGATGTTCCTCTGTCAGCTGGAGAACAATGTTGTGGTTGTAGATGTTCTTATTAATGCTGGTGTTATTGTTATTTTTGTTATTTATAATAACTTATCACTGTTATCAGTACTATCTCGTTGTTATATCCCTGTTATCAGGGATAACAGGGGGATATCCTCGGAATCATAGACGGGGAAACGAAATGTGGGAAAGCTATCATTGTTATCCTGTCATCACTTCCACCACTCCCATCACAGCCAAACATCTTGAGAGTGCCGGGCCCCAAACAGTGACCCCGGCGTCTCAAGGAGGGCCCCTCAGAACCTCCAACTTTACCTTGAGACACTGTGAATATCACTGTTGCATGGGGCGAGGTGGTGCAACTTGAGACTAAGTTTAAGGGGTTGAGACAGGTGTCTTAAAGTCTTGGTGGGTCTTGTAAAGTCTTGGTGGGTCTTGTAAAGTCTTGGTGGGTCTTGTAAAGTCTTGGTGGGTCTTGTAAAGTCTTGGTGGGTCTCTCTCTCTCTCTCTCTCTCTCTCTTTTATCACACTATTTCACAATTAAAATAATAATAATAAATACAATTAGCAATTATAATAATTATTGATAATATTAACACATTTTGCGGTGGTCTTGGCGGTGGTGTGTGGCAACATACTTCATTCAACTTCATTCATGGGTGAAGATAATGAATGACCGACGTATTCATGAATGACCGACGTACTCATGAATGACCGACGTACTCATGAATGACCGACGTACGCATGAATGACCGACGTACTCATGAATGACCGACGTACTCATGAATGACCGACGTATTCATGAATGGCCGACGTACTCATGGATGACCGACGTATGCATGAATGGCCGACGTACTCATGAATGATCGACGTATTCATGAATGACAGACGTACTCATGAATGACCGACGTACTCATGAATGGCCGACGGACGCATGAATGACCGACGGACGCATGAATGGCCGATGTACTCATGAATGACAAAATATTGGCATATATCAGCGGATATCTGCAAATATAGCCAGACACATATATCCGTGGATACTCGCACAGAGGTTCAGATATATATATATATATATATATATATATATATATATATATATATATATATATATATATATATATATATATATATATATATGTATATATATATATATATATATATATATATATATATATATCCAGAGCTCTCTGTCCATATAATCAATGATAACCGGCTCGTGTCTGTCCAGGTATCCGTAGTCTCAGTTATATCCGGCTCACAGTCCCCAGGTATCCGTACGTATATACACCTAGATATCAGCTTACAATCTCCGATATCCGCACTTGGCCCTCAGGCATCCGTATCCGAACACTGGTGATTAGTTTCCTTGTTAGAGGAGATCGTACTACGGCCGGCGGGGGTGACATTCCGGCCCTGATGCCGTCTCTGTCTGTCTCTCTGTCTCCTTCTGCCTGTCTGTCTCCGACTGCCAGTCTGTCTGTCAGTCAGTCTGGCTGATTCTGTCTTCTACTCTGTCTCTCTTCATTGTTGTGTCTGTTTCTACGTGTCTATCGTAATCTGGACGTCTCGCTCCATCTGTCTGTCCGTCAACGTGTCGGCCAATCAGCAGTCACCACCGGCCAGTCTGGGCATTGTGTAGGCTATACGCATCTATACCCCCCTACCCCCCCCCCCCCCACCAACCCTTGCCCATACATGCCCCGACTCCCCCTCCCAGGGTGGGGGTATCTATCTACCATGGGAGGTGTCGGTTTAACATGGGACATGGGCGTCTGATTCTCTTGATGGGCGGGTGTCTCGTGGGTGGGTGGGGCGTCTCCCATGATCCGGATAGGGGTGGCAGGGGGAAGTGGGGGGGGGATGTAGGGATATAAGAGGGGGGGGATGGGTCAGAGGAGAGTTGGGGAAGCGTGAAAAGGGATTAAATGAGAGGCGTCGAGGTGTTGTTGGGGGCGTGGGGGGATAGGGAAGGGGGTGAAGGGGGAAAGTGGGTAAGGGGAGGGGGTAGAGGGCAGGGAGGGGGAGGGGAAAGGTAGGACATCCCCCATCCCTTAATGCCCCTTTCAGGTAAGGGCAGGTAACAGACCTGAGTGATGGGCTGATAATGATGATGGTATCAGGAGCTATAACTATGGGAAAAGAATGGGAATGGGGGGATGGGGGGGGGGAGGGGATGACGCAAGGCTAGGCACCCTACCTACCTATCCCCTTCTCTCTTTGCCCTGGCCTGCCCGCCTATCCCTCGGTATATGTTCCATCCCTCATCCTGGCATTGGTCGCCTGTCTGCACTAGAACGCCATCCCAGCTACCCCCCATCCACAAGTCAGAGGTCCTGTGCAAGGGGGTCCTGTGCAAGGAGGTCCTGTGCAAACGGGAGTCCTGTGCAAGGGGGGGTCCTGTGCAAGGGAGTGGGGATGGTCCTGTGACAAGGCTCAGGCCGGGCTCGCTGCTGCTGCTGCTAATTTATGGAGCGCGCGACCCGAGGGAGAGAGCTCCCTTCACATCAACGTCTACAAGAGATGCAAAGTTGATGATAACTGAAAGATCAGAGCGGCAAGACGTTGCAGGAGGACCTTGATATCTACACACACACACACACTCCAGGTGTGGGCACATCAGTGGTGGCTGGAATTCTATCCCGACAAAGATACACATAAACTGGATATCAACGGCAGGATATGAGACGCTGGCAAATGTAAAAGTAACCTTTAGAACTCTTTTAAAAAAAACAAAGGAGACTCCTTCAGGTTATTAAACAGTGGCTACGCCTCGGGGGGCCTCGTAGCCTGGTGGATAGCGCGCAGGACTCGTAATTCTGCGGCGCGGGTTCGATTCCCGCACGAGGCAGAAACAAATGGGCAAAGTTTCTTTCACCCTATGCCCCTGTTACCTAGCAGTAAAATAGGTACCTGGGTGTTAGTCAGCTGTGTCGGGCTGCTTCCTGGGGGTGGAGGCCTGGTCGAGGACCGGGCCGCGGGGACACTAAAGCCCCGAAATCATCTCAAGATAACCTCTCAAGATCTCAAGATACGCTCCCTGTTACTAGATATAATACGGATCAATATCGTTGTATCTTGTTAACCCGGGAATTTGAAGACCTTGTTAATGGTAAAAAAAAAAAAAAATGTTATATATATACACACACAGCTGCTCGTTAAGATTAACTACAGGAGTTGCCACCATCTTCGCTTAATGGTCTTGCCATTAAAGTTAATTAGGTAGATTAATTAGTCTAATATCTTTTGATAATAAGCGGTTCACTGGCCACGGGAGGAAGAAGTCCATGACTGGTTGAAACTGTCGCATTCATCTACCGTTGTATGGCAACTGGCACATTCATCTACCGTTGTATGGCAACTGTTACACTCATCTACCGTTGTATGGCAACTTTTACATTCATCTACCGTTGTATGGCAACTGTTACATTCATCTACCGTTGTATGGCAACTGTTACATTCATCTACCGTTGTATGGCAACTGTTACATTCATCTACCGTTGTATGGCAACTGTTACATTCATCTACCGTTGTATGGCAACTGTTACATTCATCTACCGTTGTATGGCAACTGTTACATTCATCTACCGTTGTATGGCAACTGTTACATTCATCTACCGTGGTATGGCAACTGTTACACTCATCTACCGTTGTATGGCAACTGTTACATTCATCTACCGTTGTATGGCAACTGTTACATTCATCTACCGTTGTATGGCAACTGTTACATTCATCTACCGTTGTATGGCAACTGTTACATTCATCTACCGTTGTATGGCAACTGTTACATTCATCTACCGTTGTATGGCAACTGTTACACTCATCTACCGTTGTATGGCAACTATTACATTAATCTACCGTTGTATGGCAACTGTTACATTCATCTACCGTTGTATGGGAACTGTTACATTCATCTACCGTTGTATGGCAACTGTTACATTCATCTACCGTTGTATGGCAACTGTTACATTCATCTACCGTTGTATGGCAACTGTTACATTCATCTACCGTTGTATGGCAACTGTTACATTCATCTACCGTTGTATGGCAACTGTTACATTCATCTACCGTTGTATGGCAACTGTTACATTCATCTACCGTTGTATGGCAACTGTTACATTCATCTACCGTTGTATGGCAACTGTTACATTCATCTACCGTTGTATGGCAACTATTACATTCATCTACCGTTGTATGGCAACTGTTACATTCATCTACCGTTGTATGGCAACTGTTACATTCATCTACCGTTGTATGGCAACTGTTACATTCATCTACCGTTGTATGGCAACTGTTACATTCATCTACCGTTGTATGGCAACTGTTACATTCATCTACCGTTGTATGGCAACTGTTACACTCATCTACCGTTGTATGGCAACTATTACATTCATCTACCATTGTATGGCAACTGTTACATTCATCTACCATTGTATGGCAACTGTTACATTCATCTACCGTTGTATGGCAACTGTTACATTCATCTACCATTGTATGGCAACTGTTACATTCATCTACCGTTGTATGGCAACTGTCACATTCATCTACCGTTGTATGGCAACTGTCACATTCATCTACCGTTGTATGGCAACTGTTACATTCATCTACCGTTGTATGGCAACTGTTACATTCATCTACCGTTGTATGGCAACTGTTACATTCATCTACCGTTGTATGGCAACTGCTACACTCATCTACCGTTGTATGGCAACTATTACATTCATCTACCATTGTATGGCAACTGTTACATTCATCTACCGTTGTATGGCAACTGTCACATTCATCTACCGTTGTATGGCAACTGTCACATTCATCTACCGTTGTATGGCAACTGTCACATTCATCTACCGTTGTATGGCAACTGTCACATTCATCTACCGTTGTATGGCAACTGTCACATTCATCTACCGTTGTATGGCAACTGTTACATTCATCTACCATTGTATGGCAACTGTTACATTCATCTACCGTTGTATGGCAACTGTCACATTCATCTACCATTGTATGGCAACTGTTACATTCATCTACCGTTGTATGGCAACTGTCACATTCATCTACCGTTGTATGGCAACTGTCACATTCATCTACCGTTGTATGGCAACTGTCACATTCATCTACCGTTGTATGGCAACTGTCACATTCATCTACCATTGTATGGCAACTGTTACATTCATCTACCGTTGTATGGCAACTGTCACATTCATCTACCGTTGTATGGCAACTGTCACATTCATCTACCGTTGTATGGGAATTCGACTAATAACATATGCACCTGAACCCCCCCAATTGTTCCTTAGTATGAACAATGAGTAATTGATATTCAGTGCAAAGTAGATGGGACTTGATGCACTCATTGATGCACTCATTCACGCACTCACTCATCACTGTTGGCAACTGGAGGGGTGTCCACTGACACACTCACATCTTGGTAACACTCACTTGTTTATTTATGCAAATATCTCCCAGCTAGAATGGTCCCTATTAAGTCAATCACAATTGACAACATTCAAGGTACAATTCTGCCTCACGCTGGTGGGGTCGGCGGTGGTTCGAGTCTCCAAGTGACCAGGTGAATGAAACAGTCAAAGTGTTGCAGCCACGGGTACAGGCAACCTTCTATGTAGCCGCTGTAATCCCTCTCCCCCTGGCACCACCGGAGCCTATCCCGAGGCACAGGACAGCTATAGGCCTACCTGGACCACGAATCACCAAGGATCGGCCTACCGCACTGTTCAGAGACACTCCGACATGGTCTTTTAATGATAGGCTCTTCTATAATGACGGGAGCTTATCTTGTCCCCTTATTTAATGGTGTTGTCAACCCCCATATAGGCTGCGAGTTAGGCTCTGGCCCAGAGTGAGAGTTATTTCTCACCTGGTCCCACACAGGCTCCACGATGAATGTTTAGTGTAAGTTGGCAGAATGAGAACCAGTGTTGGATGTTACAGAAGAGGTATTAAGGCAATATGAGCCACTTTATGCCAGTAGGAAAAGATGTCGATAGTTTGTGGATTTCGGGACGACGTCATCGCCAGTGAGGGGTGAAAGAAAGAACGTGCGCTTTGTTGCTTCTGAGAAAAGAAACCATTTTGGTGAAGAATCTGCAGGGATCTGCGAAGGAATCAAGTGCTCAGAGCAAGAGTAGGAGGATGTGTGGCGCTCATCTGAACCAGGGGGTGGTCGTGCCCTGCTGGTCCACTGTGGTAGACCCAAGAAGAGGTCTGTTTATCCTGAAGAGGTCCTGTTGATAGGTGAACTGAGTTGGTGTCTGTATGTTGACCCCCCCGACACTCAAGTCGGAGTATAGACAAGTCGACAGTGACGGTCGAATAAAGAATTTGTGAGCGACCTGGAAGAGGCGCCATCTTGGCATCGGGCAGCAGGCGTAGTCACTCCTGTAATTTTTGCGTTAAGAGCCTTTGAGTAACATGTTTGCCCAGTGCAGAGAGGACCAGTCAGTGCCCAGTGATCTTATATGGGTGTTTAGATACACAAATTAGTCCCGCATGTCGTGATAATGACATGATACAAGGAAGTCAAGATGAAATAGCATGATGGAGGCGAGAGCGACACATGCTCACCACACGGTGGTCGCTGATCAACTGGTAGTGCAGACTGCAGGCGGGAATGTTAAGGGTGTCCTCCCCCCTGGCGGCGGAAAGACCAACCTGGAGTGCTGGACTTTACTTTAATGACTTTATAGTTGTTTATGGAAATAGATTATTTTGATCTTGGTAAACTTGCAGGTTGAGGCTCCTGTCCAAGACACCACCTAATCATTATATTTTGGTCTACTGTGTGTAATAAATGTTTGTCTGTTAAAGAACTTTGTTTCTTCGTGTTTCCATGAGAGCTCTAATTGAGAGAAAGAGTTAAATCGCCCGACCTGCGGACCGCTGAATAAAGAAAACTAAGGGAACTTTGGAGGAGGACCCACGCGTTGAGGAAGGACGGTAAGTCACCGTTTGTTAAGTTGAAGGATGTGAACACCTGACGACAGGGAACTGAGCCCTGAGTTCCCATGTTCGCGAAGTTAATCCCCTTCTCCAGAATTTGGTAAGATTCCGGGTGGTTCTCCAGTGAGTGACCGGACGTAGTGCAGTGACAGGAGTGGCAGCAGGAGAGGCTGTTCCTCTGCTTGTGTTGCAAGGTTTTTTTGTTTTGCTTTTATTACGGTGGGGTGAGTTTGAGGATCCCTTTCTACATCATTACATGTATGGTGCTAAATTGGGGGCTCTGTCCGGGAGGATCTGCCCATTTAGTTAGAGATGTGATAATGGCAGATACTCAGAGCCCGCCTCTCCGATTGGTTACCCTCGACTTACGGGGTCATAGGAAGACTGGCCTGTGTTCTCTTCCTATGGTGGTCTTTGGAACATAAGTCTCTCACACCCAGCTATAAACTGCGACAGCTTGATGGCCCTTCTACCCACTGCCTCAAGAGGGCATTCTAAGACGTTACATTTGATTGTTGCCCCCTACCCTGGGTAGGAGTTTTTCTGGGTCTCCCTCTACACCTTCCTCTAGGTGCCCAAGGAGGGAACCTAGAGGGAACGTTACCATCTTTTCTCGCCTCGATTTGTGAGAGAAAGCTGTGAGTTGAAGAGGACGAGTGGAGTGAGCACTCGTCTTCTTTGCTCACTCAAGACGCTCTTAAGAGAGACTGCTCCCCATCCACCGACAGCATCAGAAGACGTGTACACACACACATGTCTGGTGGGACTCTTGAGGAAGTAAATTGTATTTATCTTGTGTACACATTATCACTCATGTCTTGGTGGTGCTAAGTGCGGCCCAGATGAGCTGAGGTGATGTGTCTTGTCTTAGATCTGGTGCTGCGGCCATTCCTGGCAACAGCCCCTTGCGAGATCTATGTATTTACAACATGTATCACTTGACGTGTGCATGCAAATAATTTCCTGAGCGTCGCTCGGAGCTCCAAATTGTGCCTTGCATACGGCAGTGGTGTTCAAGCGGCCGCTGTTGCTTAACTACCACAACTACCCTAACAGTGTTAAGGTTGTTGTGACGTCACCGTATGGTCGTTAAGAGACGACAGTGTTGCGTACATTTCACTATCACACCTCTTAAAGTAGAGCCAATTATCCTCAATTTCTTATGTATAGACATTTTCATTTTACGTTTAATAAATCAATTGTTAAGCACGTGGAGTTTCAGGAAAGTTTTTCTCCCACACATTAATCCCAACCACTTGGGTTTGACGGTAGAGCGACGGGTCTCGCTTCATGCAGGTCGGCGTTCAATCACCCGACCGTCCAAGTGGTTGGGCACTATTCCTTCCCCCCGTCCCATCCCAAATCGTTATCTTGACCCCTTCCTAGTGCTATATAGTCGTGATGGTTTAGTTCTTTCCCCTGATAGCTCCGCCCCTCCCCCACATTGCACATTAGACGTGTCGGTCCCACACACACACACACACACACACACACACACACACACACACACACACACACACACACACACACACACACACACACACACACACACACACACACGGGAGCCGGTGGCCGAGCGGGCAGAACGCTAGACACGTGATCCTGGGGTCTCGGGTTCTATCCCGGGTGCTGGCGAGAAACGACGGGCAGAGTTTCTTTCACCCTAGGCCCCTGTTACCTAGCAGCAAATAGGTACCTGGGAGTTAGTCAGCTGTCACGGGCTGCTTCCTGGTGTGTGTGTGTGTGTGTGGTGTGGAAAAAAAATAGTAGTAGTAGAAACAGTTGATTGACAGTTGAGAGGCGGGCCGAAAGAGCAGAGCTCAACCCCCGCAAGCACAACTAGGTGAATACACACACCAAATACAGTAGATTCAGCTACAAAGATACAGGACAAGCATCGTATCTGCACTAAGGAGGACTGAGCCGCGAGCAGAGACTCCTACAACAGGACTTCCCTACACTGGAGGGAATCAGGAACAGGGCAGACATGATAACAACATTCAAGATTCTAAGAGGAATTTACCAAGTAGACAGGATAGCAATATTTAATGAAAAGAACAACACAAGAACAGGGCATAGTTAGTACGAGTCACAGGGATGTAAGGAAGAACTTCTCCATAATGAACAGTAAATAAATTGAATGAATTCAATTAACAATTTGTCAATACTTATTCAATACACAGTTAAAAACCAGCAAGAAGTGGCCCTGTGTAGCCCACCTAACTGAGTACATCTTACTCCAGTACACACACACACAAATTAGTCTTCAAAAAACTTCTTTAAACCTACGTAAGACCAACTACAGTGTATGCAGCCAGGCGTAGAGAATCCCCCCCAACTGAAAAGCGACAAATCAAAGCAAGAACAACTCTCAGAGATACACCACTGTGCTCATTTCTCTAAACGTTCTACATTCGCAACACTGAATATGTCCCCACTCATTATCTGGGAAAAACAAACATATCCACGCATAAATATAACGTAATTACTCGCAAACAAAAGCGCGTTACCAACATTAACGTGAGCAAAAATATAGCAAATTCCACAAACAGTCACCAGGGGACCTGTGAGCCCATTACACGAGGACCCCTCCACAGTCCCCCCCCCCCACAGTCACCCCCCACACACAGTCAGCTCCCCCCCCCCCCACAGTATGTGGGCCCAGGGACAGGCTTATTATTGTAAACATTAAATAATTAATGGATACGTGAGTGGCAATAATGAAACAATGTCAAGTCTTGGAAGAAAAAAGGCAAAAAGTCACAATCTCCAGAGAGAGATTTTGGATCTAATTAACAAGGTCTTGAAGGAGGTTATCGTACCGAGAGATCTGGATGGTGAGAGAGAGATCTGGATGGTGAGAGAGAGAGATATCTGGATGGTGAGAGAGAGAGAGATCTGGATGATGATGAGAGACAGTGGCAGACACACCCGAACGAAGAAAATCCTATGGCAACAATTATCTTTATAGCAAATGAAATAGGGAGATAAGGAGAGATAGTGACAAGAGAGAGAGGGAAGAGACGGGAAAGAGGGGGAGAATGAATAGGGAGGAAAGAGGGGAGGTGAGAGAGGGAACAGAGAGAGGGTAGTGAGAGAGAGAGGGGTGAGAGGAGAGAGAGAGACGGGAGAGAGAGGGTAGAGAGAGAGAGAGGAGAGGGGAGAGAAGAGAGGGGTGAGAGAGAGGGGAGAGGGCGGTAGGAGAGGGGACAGAGGGACGGGGGGACGTGCAGGTACGGCAGCTATTGATGGCCCGCTGAGGAATTTAATTGAGTCCTTAGAGACAGCTTAAAGGAGTCCTGCATCCTGTTGTGTTGCTGAGGATGGCACTCCTGTCAACGGCAGGATGAGGCACTCCTGTCAACGGCAGGATGAGGTCCTCCTGTCAACGGCAGGATGAGGTCCTCCTATCAACGGCAGGATGAGGCCCTCCTGTCAACGGCAGGATGAGGTCCTCCTGTCAACGGCAGGATGAGGCCCTCCTGTCAACGGCAGGATGAGGCCCTCTTGTCAACGGCAGGATGAGGCCCTCCTGTCAACGGCAGGATGAAACCCTCCTGTCAACGGCAGGATGAGGTCCTCCTGTCAACGGCAGGATGAGGCCCTCCTATCAACGGCAGGATGAGGTCCTCCTGTCAACGGCAGGATGAGGCCCTCCTATCAACGGCAGGATGAGGCCCTCCTATCAACGTCAGGATGAGGTCCTCCTGTCAACGGCAGGATGTGGGTGGTGGCGTGGGTGGTAGTGTGGGTGGTGGCGTGGGTGGTAGTGTGGGTGGTGGTGTGGGTGGTAGTGTGGGTGGTGGCGTGGGTGGTAGTGTGGGTGGTGGTGTGGGTGGTAGTGTGGGTGGTAGTGTGGGTGGTAGTGTGGGTGGTAGTGTGGGTGGTAGTGTGGGTGGTAGTGTGGGTGGTGGTGTGGGTGGTAGTGTGGGTGGTGGTGTGGGTGGTGGTGTGAGTGGTAGTGTGGGTGGTGGCGTGGGTGGTAGTGTGGGTGGTAGCGTGGGTGGTAGCGTGGGTGGTAGTGTGGGTGGTAGTGTGGGTGGTGGTGTGGGTGGTAGTGTGGGTGGTAGTGTGGGTGGTGGCGTGGGTGGTGGTGTGGGTGGTAGTGTGGGTGGTGGCGTGGGTGGTAGTGTGGGTGGTAGCGTGGGTGGTAATGTGGGTGGTGGTGTGGGTGGTAGTGTGGGTGGTAGTGTGGGTGGTGGCGTGGGTGGTAGTGTGGGTGGTAGTGTGGGTGGTAGTGTGGGTGGTAGTGTGGGTGGTGGTGTGGGTGGTAGTGTGGGTGGTGGTGTGGGTGGTGGTGGTGTTCCACACACGGGGCCACAGCCTTGATCTCTTCTCACTCTTGTACCTGCCTGCACCGTGAACTTGACTGTCCTTCTGGCACTCTTCACCTCTCACAAATTACCTTACATTTAGAGGTATTAAACTCCAGTAGCCATTTGTCCGCCCATACCTGCAGTCTATCGAGGTGTGTAGCGATGCAACATTTCTTTCAGTCTCTAACCTTCTCTTTAGGGTTAATTAGATACAATACAAGTTGTAAGTGCGCCAAGCCCTTGCAACTTGCATTCACCCCTAACACTTCCTCCTCCTTCACCTAAATCTTCAGCTTCCAATGTGAAAAATATGAACATAGTTCAATACCTTCCCAGCAGCTCCAGAATATTTTTCCGGCTTGTGAATCGGCTTAAATGGGGGACGAAGACACGGGATTTTGAGCCAACTGGGAGTTAAGCTGCTCTCTTGCCCTCTCTCTCTCTCTCCCTTGCTGCGTCTTGGTGTCTCTGGCGGAGATTGCAATCATGTTTGCCTAGCAAGCTTTGTCCTCTCTAAGACCGCGATCATCTTCACTTGCAAAGTTAATCCTCTGTATCGCATCCTGCCACACCCCACTGCTACAGCTTACCACATGGCCACACAACCACACCCTACCACACTACTACACCACCCCACCACACAACCACCCCCCATCACACAACCACCCCACATCACACAACCACCCCCCATCACACAACCACACCCCACCACACTACTACACCACCCCACCACACAACCACCCCCCATCACACAACCACCCCACATCACACAACCACACCCCACCACATAGCCACACCCCAACACCATACGTGCTACTGTTCCTCACGAAAGGATGCTGTACAAGATGGAGAAGCAAGATGGGATAACTGGGAAGATGCTAAACTGGGTGAGAGGGAATACCTGAAAGACAGAAGACAGACTCACAGTGAGAGGCGAGGTCTCCAGCTGGAGGAATGTAACAAGTGGGGTCCCACAGGGATCAGTCCTGGGACCACTACACTTCTAAAATTATGTTAATGATCTACCCGAGAGAGTGTGAGCTCGTACATGCCAATGTTTGATGACGACGCCAAAATAACGGAGAATGTAAACACAGAGAATGACTGCAGAATGTCTCAGAAAGACTGTAACAAACTCCAAACGCGGAGAAGCAAATGGTTGCTGGAGTTCAATCCAAATAAGTGTAAGGTAATGAAGATAGGCAAAGGAGAAAGAAAACCAGAAGGTCTCTACACCATTAAAGGAAGACGATTGACAGGAATCTGAGAGAGGAAAGGTATTTGGGAGAGGATATAACTCCATCCCCCCTATCACCAGAGGCACACACACAGGCAGGGTAACATCAGCAGCATATGCGACGCTGGCAAACATTAGATTGTTGTTTAGAAATCCAAATCAAGACGCGGTTCAAAGCAATCTACACAGCTTTTTTTTTTAGACCAGTACTGGCATATGTAGCACCTGCTTGGAGTCCACACCTTGTGAAACATAAAATAAAAAAAATAAAACCACCACTACCCTATTAACAACATAACAACCCTATTAACAACATAATAACCCTATTAACAACATAACAACCCTATTAACAACATAACAACCCCATTAATAACACAACTACCTCATTACTACTCCGTCACCTCATTATCAAATCATCGCCAAGTACTCAACTAACTCCCCAAACCACAATCAGCTGATACACCTATAACAATCGGCTGATATGTCTATTCACAATCACCTGTTATAGATCAATCAATGATTGTATTCATATACACAACAGCTGGTATACATTAAGACAAATCAACTGAAATTCAGGAACCAGGAAATTCAGGAACCAGCGTTCAGGAACCTGTGTAAGGAATCATTCAGAATCTTGTACACCACATATGTAAGACCAATCCTGGAGTATGCGGCCCCAGCATGGAGCCCGTACCTTGTCAAGCACAAGACGAAGCTGGAAAAAGTCCAAAGGTATGCCACTAGACTAGTCCCAGAACTAAGAGGCATGAGTTACGAGGAAAGGCTGCGGGAAATGCACCTTACGACACTGGAAGACAGAAGAGTAAGGGGAGACATGATCACAACCTACAAAATCCTCAGAGGAATCGACCGGGTAAACAAGGATAAACTATTCAACACTGGTGGGACGCGAACAAGGGGACACAGGTGGAAACTGAGTACTCACATGAGCCACAGAGACGTTAGAAGGAACTTTTTTAGTGTCAAAGTAGTTAACGGATGAAATGCATTAGGCAGTGATGTGGTGGAGGCTGACTCCATACACAGTTTTAAATGTAGATATGTTAGAGCCCAGTAGGCTCAGGAATCTGTACACCAGTTGATTGACAGTTGAGAGGCGGGACCAAAGAGCCAAAGCTCAACCCCCGCAAGCACAAATAGGTGAGTACATACATACATACATACATACATACATACATACATACATACATACATACATACATACATACATACATACATACATACATACATACATACAATTATCAGCAGATATACATATACCTAACCATCAGCTGATATGTACCTGGACTGTACATATCAGGTAGAACTCCTGATATGTAGAATTCCTGTTATGACAAATGACATCATATATACGTTTACAATCAACTCGCAACCAATCACAATCAAACTAATTGGCCTAAATACACTCGGCTGACACACCAACAAACAATGATAACCTGCTAACAATACAAAAATCACCCAATAGTCTTAAATGTGATCAGCTGGTGAACCAAAACACAATCAGCTGATAACCAACAACACGATCAGCTGACTGATCAAAACACGCGGGAACGGGAGACACGAAAACAAGAGCCAGGTGGGTGTCCTGGTGTAGATGTGGGGGAGGATATGTGGATGTTTGTAGATGATCTTCTTGAGGTTATCTTGAGATGATTTCCAGGCTTAGTGTCCCCGCGGCCCGGTCCTCGACCAGGCCTCCACCCCCCAGGAAGCAGCCCTTAGCAGCTGTCTAACTCCCAGGTATCTATTTACTGCTAGGTAACAGGGGCATCAGGGTGAAAGAAACATTTTGCCCATTTGTCTCCGCCTCCACCGGGGATCGAACCCGGAACCTCAGGACTACGAACCCGAAGCGCTGTCCACCCAGCTGTCAGGCGCTTACTAACATCATTCTGCATCATACTAACATGATGCAGAATTAAGGAGAAGAGTTGTGACAAATGAGGATTGTAAGATTTTCTAAAGATGACTTAAACAAGCTGCAGAGTTGGTCTGATAAATGGCTACTGGAAGTCAACACCAGCAAGTGTAAGATGACGGCAATGGGAACAAGTGACAGGAGACCAGAGAGACAGTACACAATGAACGGAAACTACCTCCTTGTATCGACTAGAGAAAAAGACCTCAGAGTGGACATAATGTTAGACCTAATTCCGAAAGCTCCAATCAACAGGTTAACATCAAGAGCAACTCTACAAGAGCCAAGAGTCAAAGCATCAATCAAGAACCTAAATAAGGAGGAATTTAGCTAGCTTTTCCCCGCCTACACAATGCCAGTCTTGGAGTATGCCGCCCCATCATGGACCCCCACCTGCGGGGAAAGTCTAAAAGCTTCAGAAGTTTATGACGAAGCTCGTCCCAGAATTGCGGAGGATGGGGGTATGAAGAGAGACTGAAGGAACTAAACCTGACGGCGATACAAAAGGAGGAATAAGAGGAGAGACATGCCAGAGACGTATAAAATACTTAAGTGAACTGATTGAGTGGTAAATGAGGAAATGTTCACAAAACATACCAATAGAAGACGAGGGCATGGATGGAGTCTTGAGACTCAAGATGAGTCAAAAGAGATGTTGTTGTTGTTAAAGATTCGCTACCTGGAACAAAGTTCCAAGTAGCACGGGCTATGGTGAGCCCGTAGGTACTTGAGTCAAAGAGATGCTAAGAAGTTGTCATTTAGTGCAACAGTTAGAAAATGGAATGAGGGAATTATCAGGGAAAAGCGCCAAGCCATTACGACTGTATAACATAATGGCTTGGCGCTGGACTAAGGAATGAACTGGGGGATGGAATGAACTATAGGAGCAGATTGTAGGTTATCTTGAGGTTATCTTGAGATGATTTCGGGGCTTAGTGTCCCCGCGGCCCGGTCCTCGACCAGGCCTCCACCCCTAGGAAGAAGCCCGTGGTAGCTGACTAACTCCCAGGTACCTGTAGAGACAAACTCCCTTCATAATTTTAAAAGTAGGTACGATAGGGAAATAGGTCGGAATTAGACACAACCGGAGCCTGAAAAGGTAGAATCCAAGAGCTAATGCTCGATCCTGCAGGTAAGAAATTAGGTGACTACTAACAGGTGAATACACACACACACACACACACACACACACACACACACACACACACACACACACACACTCAACACCCCCCTTCCCCCTTACCCCCCTCCCTCCTTACCCCCCTCCCCCTAACCCCCCCTCCCCCTTACCCCCCCTCCCCCTTACCCCCCCCCCCCCTCCCTCCCCATAAAAAGAGAACATTCCCCCGCCAGAAGACACCAGACTCGGCCAACAGAAATGCTTTCAATTAGCCGTAAAATTGGTAAATGTAGACGAAAGGCTCGGCTTTTTACCGGGCGGTGAAGCCCTGACTTAAGAGATGGACTGTGAGAGCGTAATGGGCTGGTCGCCCGCCACGGTGGGCGGCTTATAGCGACCACCCTAGTTACGGGTGGTCGCTCTCCTCTCTCCCACACCTCTCCCCCAGGCTCCTCTCACTCTCACCTGCTGTGTGGGAGGAGAGGAAGAGGAGGAGGAGAAGGAGAAGAAACATCGGGATTTTGACGTCTCGTGTCGGCTCTGATAGGTTCATTGGACTGCTAACATTCGTACGCTTCTGGCGACACTAACTCACTTCAAAATTGACGTTTGCCAATTCATGTGAACGTGCTGTTATATATAGACTTCTGAAGCCTTATACAGGAGTTGAGTTAGACGAAGGAGGGTTCCAAGGGCCAAACTACGACCCTTCGAGCACAATTACGTGAGAACAATTAAGTATTTACACACACACACACGGACCAAAGAGCCAGAGCTCAACCCCCGCAAGCACAACTAGGTGAGTACACACACACACACACACACACACACACACACACACACACACACACACACACACACACACACACACACACACACACACACACACACAGGCAGAAGAGGCAAATGTCGTGCCGATCTTCAAGAAAGGTGATAGGGAGGAGGCACTTAACTATAGACCTGTATCACTGACAAGCATCCCCTGGAAAATACTTGAAAGAATATTTAGGCTACGACTGGTTGCACACCTGGAGAACATTAGGTTTGTGAACAAACATCAACATAGGTGCTGTAAAGGGAAATCGTGCCTAACAAACCTTTTGGTATTCTATGATAAAATAACGAGGATAAGACAGGACAGATATGGTTGGGCAGACTGCATATTTCTGAACTGCCAAAAAGCCTTTGATACAGTACCGCACATGAGACTGCTGTTCAAACTCGAGAGGCAGGCGGGGGTGTGAGGAAAGGCCCTAGCATGGGTAAGGAACTACGTAACAGGAAGGAGCCAAAGAGTTACGGTAAGGGACGAGAAGTCGGACTGGCGAACAGTAACGAGTGGAGTACCTCAAGGATCGGTGCTGGGACCAATTCTATTTCTATTATATGTTAACGACATGTTTACAGGCGTAGAGTCCTACATGTCGATGTTAGCTGATGACGCAAAGTTGATGAGAAGAGTTGTGACAGATGAGGATTGCAGGATCCTCCAAGAGGACCTGAACAGATTGCAGAGATGGTCAGAGAAATGGCTACTGGAGTTCAACACGAGCAAATGTAGAGTTATGGAAATGGGACTAGGAGATAGGAGACCAAAGGGACAGTACACAATGAAGGGGAACAGCCTACCTGTAACGATGCGTGAAAGAGACCTGGGGGTGGACGTAACACCTAATCTATCTCCTGAGGCACATATTAATAGGATAACGACAGCAGCGTACTCTACACTGGCAAAAGTTAGAACATCATTCAGAAACCTAAGTAAGGAGGCGTTTAGGGCGCTTTACACTGCCTACGTAAGGCCAGTCTTAGAGTATGCCGCCTCATCATGGAGTCCCCATCTGAAGAAGCATATAAGGAAACGGGAAAAGGTTCAGAGGTTTGCAACGAGACTCGTCCCAGAGCTACGAGGGATGGGGTACGAGGAGCGCCTGAGGGAACTATGCCTTACGACACAAGAAAGAAGAAGGGAGAGGGGGGGGACATGATAGGAACGTATAAAATACTCAGGGGGTTTTGACAGAGTGGACATAGACGAAATGTTCTCACGGAATAGTAACACAACGAGGGGAAGCTGGAAACTCAGATGAGTCACAGAGATGTTAGGAAGTTTTCTTTTAGCGTGAGAGTAGTGGGAAAATGGAATGCACTTAAGGAACAGGTTGTGGAAGCAAATACTATTCATAATTTTAAAACCAGGTATGATAGGGAAATGGGACCGGAGTCATTACTGTAAACAACCGATGCTCGAAAGAGTCAATGCTCGATCCTGCAGACACAAATAGGTGAGTACAAATAGGTGAGTACACACACTCATACCACCCTACATGGCGTGCACGTCAAACAACCCAGGCTGCAGTTCAGAGCACTCCCACTAACTTCCTTTTTGGTATAGAACAAACGACGTACCAATATACAAACACGGAGGGAGACGGCAAGCTTTTAACGGCATGTCTGTGTCACACACACACACATGCACGCTGTGTCTGTGTCACACACACACATGCACGCTGTGTCTGTGTCACACACACACATGCACGCTGTGTCTATGTCACACACACACACGCACGCTGTGTCTGTGTCACACACACACACACACACACACACACACACACACACACACACACACACACACACACACACACACACACACACACACATGCACGCTGTGTCTGTGTCACACACACACACACATGCACGCTGTGTCTGTGTCACACACACACATGCACGCTGTATCTGTCACACACACATGCACGCTGTGTCTGTGTCACACACACACATGCACGCTGTATCTGTGTCACACACACACATGCACGCTGTGTCTGTGTCACACACACACATGCACGCTGTATAAGGCCGGGGGCAGGGGGGGGGGGTGGGAGGCAGAGAGTAATGAACATCTAGAAAGAATGACCTTTCTGTTCAACGTTGGATAAGCTGCTATTTATCCAACAGGAAGTCATCTCTACTGATCCAAGGACACAGGAGCGTAACGAGAGACATTGAACTGGCCACTCCACAGGGATAACATACAACATGTGTAAAGGAAGAAGTGTATATGTTTATCACTCAGAATGTTCGGTAATATGTTTATTGTTTGTGATGTGTGTCTATATATGTATGAACACGATGTACTGAACGGGATGAGCTACCTCATCCCTTTGTGTGTGTTCTACCTTAATAAACTTATTTCAATTTCAATTTCAATTCTCCACAGGGAGATGTCCTCAGTCCTACTCTGTTTAATGTGCTAGTCAATGCACTCCTAAACTCAGTAACTAGGAGGCCCAGCGAACACGGCATTAGCCATACGGATTATAAATGGATCTATGCCAATGGATTAACACCAGTTAATCCAATTATTTAACACCAACACGCAAAATGTATTGAAATCTGTATAGAACACATGTCAGGAACTACAGGCTTATGAACCGACGCCCACGGGGGTGGGGCTGTTCGCAAGACGGCTCTCTGCTCGACTATGTAACCAGATACAAATACCTTGGTCTTGAGGTTCCTCTGTACCGCAATGTTGTAGCCAGACTGGGTCGCCAATGTAGAGAGAGGCTTCGTGCTCTCAAAGCTGTGGCGCAAATGTGAAAATTGCCAAAATGATGAACGTCTAATATATTATGTTTCTGATTCATTACGCAACATCTTGCTTGCTCTAGTGGCCTAGAGACCGCTTGGAGGGCTGGGGAAGATGCCGAGCTAAGATAATACTCTCACACTACTGAACTACTCAACATGAGGAAGGAACTGAATGTTCCGTGTGTAAGTGATCGCATCATAGAAATCAATGATTGAATTTTTATCAAGATGCTTAATCTAACCCAACCCAACTCTTGCACTGAAGCCCCCCCCCCCCAAGCCTTCTTTCACGAAGGTCAGCATACCTCTAATGGATGACAAAACTGCAACTGTGCTCAGAATGCATTACGCTCACCATCTCTACCCAGGAGTGACAACAGGGAAACTTTCCTGCCCCGTCGGAGGTCCCGTCGGAGGTCCTGTGGGAGGTCCTGTGGGAGGTCCCGTGGGAGGTCCCATGGAAGGTCCCATGGGAGGTCCCATGGAAGGTCCCGTGGGAGGTCCCACCTTTCCATATTACTGTCACCCTCCTTCCCCCCCCCCCCCATCTCCCGTTCCCATCCAAGGGGCTCACTAAACAACAGCCCCCAAAACGTCGACAGGAAACAAAGTCAAACTGTCTTGAGCCACATTTATACCTTGGTCAAAGACCGCTCTTGTTCACATAGTATTTACACCGATGGCTCCTTGCACCAGTCCCAAGGTGCAGCTGGAAGTGCAGTTGTTGTGACAGTCACAGATGGCTCCCCCTCCCATGAGTGTGGAGCGCGTATATATAACTGGTAAATAACTGGGCCTCCACTCTTCCAACAGAATGAGTATAGAGTCGGTACGTTACTTGTAAGCGACTCCTTGTCATCCCTGACTCCCCCTCACTTTCCTCAAAGCATAACTGTAGCAAAGATATAATGAAATAATCATTGATAGAGTTAGAGTTTATCTCTTGTGGATTCCTTCCCATATTGGTATCCGAATGCATGATAGAACTGATCAGTTAGCTAAAAACATTTGCTCAAGTGACCTGATGATTCCCCGATGCTGGTCTTAATCCCTTGGCCACGGTGGTACAAAATATAACCAACCCAGATTTTTTTTATTATTAATACATGAGATACATCAGCATTTGTGCAGCTGCCCTAGACTATATGAAGGGGAGTACAGTGTGTCAAAAAGCTAGTTACGTAATGTTAAAAATCCCCATCATTATTATATCGTTCAGAGTTTTAATTGGACGGCTTCTGGACGGTTAGCACTCCACCCTGGGGTAGAGTGCTAACCGTCCGCCTCCACCCTGGGGTAGTGCTAACCGTCCGCCTCCACCCTGGGGTAGAGTGCTAACCGTCCACCTCCACCCTGGGGTGGAGTACTAACCGTCCACCTCCACCCTGGGGTGGAGTACTAACCGTCCACCTCCACCCTGGGGTGGAGTACTAACCGTCCGCCTCCACCCTGGGGTAGAGTACTAACCGTCCACCTCCACCCTGGGGTGGAGTACTAACCGTCCACCTCCACCCTGGAGTGGAGTACTAACCGTCCACCTCCACCCTGGGGTGGAGTACTAACCGTCCGCCTCCACCCTGGGGTGGAGTACTAACCGTCCGCCTCCACCCTGGGGTGGAGTACTAACCGTCCGCCTCCACCCTGGGGTGGAGTGCTAACCGTCCACCTCCACCCTGGGGTGGAGTGCTAACCGTCCGCCTCCACCCTGGGGTGGAGTGCTAACCGTCCGCCTCCACCCTGGGGTGGAGTGCTAACCGTCCGCCTCCACCCTGGGGTGGAGTGCTAACCGTCCGCCTCCACCCTGGGGTGGAGTGCTAACCGTCCGCCTCCACCCTGGGGTGGAGTGCTAACCGTCCACCTCCACCCTGGGGTGGAGTGCTAACCGTCCGCCTCCACCCTGGGGTGGAGTGCTAACCGTCCGCCTCCACCCTGGGGTGGAGTGCTAACCGTCCGCCTCCACCCTGGGGTGGAGTACTAACCGTCCGCCTCCACCCTGGGGTGGAGTACTAACCGTCCGCCTCCACCCTGGGGTGGAGTGCTAACCGTCCACCTCCACCCTGGGGTAGAGTACTAACCGTCCGCCTCCACCCTGGGGTAGAGTACTAACCGTCCACCTCCACCCTGGGGTAGAGTACTAACCGTCCACCTCCACCCTGGGGTGGAGTGCTAACCGTCCACCTCCACCCTAGGGTGGAGTGCTAACCGTCCACCTCCACCCTAGGGTGGAGTGCTAACCGTCCACCTCCACCCTGGGGTGGAGTGCTAACCCAGAACTCTTAAACTTTCATGATTTAGTCTACGGGATCGCGCGCCTCTGTTAAGTCACGAGATTTTGATTGTTGCCGCCGGAGACGGATAGTTTATTATGCACCTCATACTCATCCTGTGAGCGGAAGCGCAGAGCGGATTACAGAGGGCACAAAAGGTCTTTTATCAGACCTCAACGGAGATTATTACATTAACAAATACATCAATCCTGCACACCTTATATATTATTCCAGCTAGTTACAGAGAATGAACAAATTCACAAGGGCCGTGACGAGGATTCGAACCTGCGTCCGAGAGCATCCTAGTCGCTGCCTTAATCGACTGAGCTACGATTTGTGGATTTGTTCATTTGATGCATCACACAATTGTAATTTATATGTGTAGTTACAGAGAATGTTCCGTTTTAAAAGCTATGTATTTACATTTAATCACTATACATTAATGGTATGTCTTTTCGCTAATACGTAATTGACTTGAGCTATGGAGATATTAATGTGTCAGAGAGGAGCTAGAGTATCAGAGTAGTCTGGGAGTGGCTGTGAGGTGGTCTGAAGTCTGTGGTGACCAATGGGCCAGAAATCGCGCCAGAAAGGAACAGCATTTTACTTGAGAGAGCGAGAATGTTTACACATATACGCCGCTAACAAGCCGTCCAATTAAAACTCTGAACGATATAATAATGAATAAAAGGGTAAAATATAACTACGCGTTTCTGGATAACTTCAGTTGGCGGCCAGACCTTGGTCTGGGTAAGTCCAACCTCTGTTAAGTCCAACCTCTGGTTCCTCGTCCAAGCAAACTCTTAGCCCCCCTTGTTTGTGTGTGTGTGTGTGTGTGTGTGTGTGTGTGTGTGTGTGTGTGTGTGTGTGTGTGTGTGTGTGTGTGTGTGTGTGTGTGTGTGTGTGTGTGTGCTCACCTATTTCTGCTTGCAGGATCGAGCTTTAATTTGACCACCTCAAATTATAATTAGTATAATACATTCTACAGTTAATTTGTATTCTTTTAGTCAACCTGAAACAAATATGACATTTGGGGGAAATTCTCTTCAAATTAAACCAAGATGCAAGAGCACAGAGAGAGAGAGAGAGAGAGAGAGAGAGAGAGAGAGAGAGAGAGAGAGAGAGAGAGAGAGAGAGAGAGAGAGAGAGAGAGAGAGAGAGAGAGAGAGAGAGAGAGAGAGAGAGAGAGAGAGAGAGGAGTTGGGGGTGTAAGAGTGTCCTATAAGAGTAGCCACCATCCTGAGGAATGAATTATTTCTTAGACAAAGACATCTGGATCAGAGACATGGTAGAGAGAGAGACAAGGGACATTGGTGACCAATAGTAAGAGGTCCCTAGTCCCTCAGTTCCAGTCACCCTACTAGCACCAGTTAGTATGCACCTTGGGAGGACTAACTGGAACAATATACTCAAAACACTCAGGTATTGACTGACTCATGGAGGAACACCTGAGAATTTGGAACACTTGGTCAATAGGTCACGGAACAGTCAGCTCACTAATGCATCCTACAGGTAATGTACGTACGTGCAAATCGAACAGGTACTACAGGTATTGTACAGGTTACAGGTATTGTACAGATTACAGGTATTGTACAGGTTACAGGTATTGTACAGGTTACAGGTATTGTACAGGTTACAGGTATTGTACAGGTTACAGGTATTGTACAGGTTACAGGTATTGTACAGATTACAGGTATTGTACAGGTTACAGGTATTGTACAGGTTACAGGTATTGTACAGATTACAGGTATTGTACAGGTTACAGGTATTGTACAGGTTACAGGTATTGTACAGATTACAGGTATTGTACAGGTTACAGGTATTGTACAGGTTACAGGTATTGTACAGGTTACAGGTATTGTACAGGTTACAGGTATTGTACAGGTTACAGGTATTGTACAGGTTACAGGTATTGTACAGATTACAGGTATTGTACAGATTACAGGTATTGTACAGGTTACAGGTATTGTACAGGTTACAGGTATTGTACAGGTTACAGGTATTGTACAGGTTACAGGTATTGTACAGGTTACAGGTATTGTACAGGTTACAGGTATTGTACAGGTTACAGGTATTGTACAGGTTACAGGTATTGTACAGGTTACAGGTATTGTACAGGTTACAGGTATTGTACAGATTACAGGTATTGTACAGGTTACAGGTATTGTACAGGTTACAGGTATTGTACAGGTTACAGGTATTGTACAGGTTACAGGTATTGTACAGGTTACAGGTATTGTACAGATTACAGGTATTGTACAGATTACAGGTACTGTACAGGTTACAGGTATTGTACAGGTTACAGGTATTGTACAATTAACATACAATGGTATTGATGGTTCAGACATTACTTTATTTACTTCTTTGAATGGACAGTCGTAAGTATGGTTGTCTAGTTGAGTGCAAACTGAATTAATGATGAATGTCGCAAGGACAAGAGAATAGATCTTTCATTCATAGGGAATTTCACCTGATCTTTCACCTGAAGGATATAGGAGATCTTTCAGCATTTTGTAAGTTCATGATGTTTTCGTATTCCAGCGGTATGTGCACCAAATGCACTCACACACACACACACACACACACACACACACACACACACACACACACACACACACACACACACACACACACACACACACACACACACACACATACGTGAACTGCACCTCAGGTCGTTGGAAGACACAAAAGCTAGGGGAGACATGATCACCACATACAAAATTATCTGGGGAATTAATAGGGTGGACAAGGATGGATTATTTAGGACGGGTGGTATACGCACAAGGGGACACAGGTGGAAACTTAGTACCCAAATGAGCCACAGAGACATTAGAAAGAACTTTTTCAGTGTCAGAGTAGTTAATAAATGGAATGCACTAGGAAGTGATGTGGTGGAGGCTGACTCCATACACAGTTTCAAGTGTAGATATGATAGAGCCCAGTAGGCTCAGGAATCTGTACACCTGTTGATTGACGGTTGAGAGGCGGGACCAAAGAGCCAGAGCTCAACCCCCGCAAACACAACTAGGTGAGTACACACACACACACACACACACACACACACACACACACACACACACACACACACACACACACACACACACACACACACAGTCCTGACTCCGTCTACACGCTCTAGGATTGGGCTTACATACAACTGTTGGGACATATATAAGATCCTTCAGCATGTTGTAATGGGATTAGTAATCACAAGTGGATTAGCAAGACCGTAACACACCAGTATCGTTATCTTTCATGCACTTGACCTGACCCGACCTGACCTCATCACTGCTGTAAGAGGTATGAGTTCCTATTGTGTACTGACAGCCTGGATGTCGTTATGACCACCCTATGTACCATTGGTAAACTGTTCTTCTGTTATACTGTTATGCTGTCTATTGTTCTCTTGTTACAGGTCATGTTCTACGGATAACTATTAGGGTAAGGTTTACCAGAGCTATGGAAAGACAAAGCTCTCTTCTTCTAACGGGAGTCAGAAGCCATCTGTTTACCCGCCTGTGTGATAGAGGAGGAAATGAGTGAACAGCTGGTATAGAATTATCACTATGTGGTGCCCAGGTGTGTGAGCCGTCTTCCTCACCTGCTGTGGCGGGACATGACACAGATCTGTGCCAGCGATACTTCCCTGAGGCGGCTCTAACTCTTTATATTATATCTTATTCAGTGTGTTTGTGTACTCATATTTTTGGCCTCTTTGGATACAGTGTGATTACATCCCGTTCTGTGTTCTGTGCTGTGTTCTTGTGCTGTTCTTGAACACAGTATTGTTCTGTGCCGTGTTCTTGTGCTTCTTCGCTTTGCTTCCAGGCCCCACCTGTTGAAGCATGGGATATTGCTCGTCTTGCTTCATTTAATCCTTGGTGGTTGGATAAGTCTTTCTTCAGCGACTTTGAATTTGCTGCACAGTTCATTCTGAGCTGTGTTGATTTTCCTTCGATTTATCTTCTTAATTTTTTTTATCTCCAGGAAAAATGTTCTGACCTGGTCTTCCCCCTCTCTTGGATACTTCTGTCTATGGTCTACACTGTCACTATGTGTTCGAAGACTAGACCACAGTGGTTTCTGGCTCCTATTGGGCTTTCATCATTAATGTCTCCAATGTTGACCAGACCACACACTAGAAGGTGAAGGGATGACGACGTTTCGGTCCGTCCTGGACCATTCTGGACCGTCCTGGACAATGCTGGACCGTCCTGGACCATTCACAATCGACTTGAGAATGGTCCAGGACGGACCGAAACGTCGTCGTCCCTTCACCTTCTAGTGTGTGGTCTGGTCAACATACTTTAGCCACGTTATTGTGACTCATCGCCTGCAATGTCTCCAGTGTTTATATTATTACTGGTGAAGACCACGTCTAGCTTAGCTAGTTGCTCTCTAGCCTTGCTCCTTGTTTCCTCGCTGACAGTGTTGCATCAGGAAGTTCCTCTCAACCACCTCTACAAGCTTTTGCTCTCCGTGTTTTATCTCCTCCTGAGTCTATTGCTTCTCAGTCAATTTGACCATGATTGAAGGTTTCCCATTACTAAGACATAGCTTTCACTTTAATGAGTTGTGTCTGTCGCTTCTTGGAGGAGAGTCAATCCTCCTCTATTTATAAGTTCCTATTCTTGCCTCAGTCTTGTGTGACTGTCTGGAGGATTGTAGATTACAGCCACTACCACTTTCTCTCCGTCGAACAAAATGAATTCGAGGATGCAGTCCTTGCTTCCAACCTTCAAAGAAATCCCATCAAAGATCCAGTGTATTTTTACCGGCAGTGCCATAACTCCTCCTCTCTGAGATAATTCACTTTTTTATTATCTGTATTCCGTCGAGAATATTGCATTGCTAATCATACCAGTCAGTTTGGTCTCCGCTAATGCTATTACAGCGGGATTTACTTTTTTCAGTTCTTTGAGTTCCTCTACTTTATTTGACAGACAATCAGCGTTGGTGTAACAGATCTTCGTACTCTTCATTTTTGTCCTGTCCTCTGAATGGTTAGTTTCCGGCATAGGTATGGGGTTTAGGTTGTTTAGTGTGTGCATGTGTACTCACCTAGTTGCACTCACCTAGTTGTGCTTGTGGGGGGGGGGGTTTCAGTTGCTGCTTTTTTTGGTCCCATTTCTCAATAGTCAGTCTACTTATGTTCAGGTTCCAGAGCTTCTTAAAGCTCTATCATATTTACATTGGAAATTGTGTATGGTGTCAGCCTTCATCGCATCACTTCCTAATACATTCCATTTATTAAATAATCTGTTACTGAAAACGTGTCACAAACTTACACCAGATGTGTGTGTGTGTGTGTGTGTGTGTGTGTGTGTGTGTGTGTGTGTGTGTGTGTGTGTGTGTGTGTGTGCGTGTGTGTGTGTGTGTGTGTGTGTGTGTGTGTGTGTGTGTGTGAGTGTGTGAGTATGTGTGTATGTGTGTGTGTGTGTGTGTGTGTGTGTGTGTGTGTGTGTGTGTGTGTGTGTGTGTGTGTGTGTGTGTGTGTGTGTGTGTACTCACCTAGTTGTGTTTGCGGGGGTTGAGCTCTGGCTCTTTGGTCCCGCCTCTCAACCGTCAATCAACAGGTGTACAGATTCCTGAGCCTATCGGGCTCTGTCATATCTACACTTGAAACTGTGTATGGAGTCAGCCTCCACCACATCACTTCCTAATGCATTCCATTTGTCAACCACTCTGACACTAAAAAAGTTCTTTCTAATATCTCTGTGGCTCATTTGGGCACTCAGTTTCCACCTGTGTCCCCTTGTGCGTGTTCCCCTTGTGTTAAATAGACTGTCTTTATCTACCCTATCAATCCCCTTCAGAATCTTGAATGTGGTGATCATGTCCCCCCTAACTCTTCTGTCTTCCAGCGAAGTGAGGTTTAATTCCCGTAGTCTCTCCTCGTAGCTCATACCTCTCAGCTCGGGTACTAGTCTGGTGGCAAACCTTTGAACCTTTTCCAGTTTAGTCTTATCCTTGACTAGATATGGACTCCATGCTGGGGCTGCATACTCCAGGATTGGCCTGACATATGTGGTATACAAAGTTCTGAATGATTCTTTACACAAGTTTCTGAATGCCGTTCGTATGTTGGCCAGCCTGGCATATGCCGCTGATGTTATCCGCTTGATATGTGCTGCAGGAGACAGGTCTGGCGTGATATCAACCCCCAAGTCTTTTTCCTTCTCTGACTCCTGAAGAATTTCCTCTCCCAGATGATACCTTGTATCTGGCCTCCTGCTCCCTACACCTATCTTCATTACATTACATTTGGTTGGGTTAAACTCTAACAACCATTTGTTCGACCATTCCTTCAGCTTGTCTAGGTCTTCTTGAAGCCTCAAACAGTCCTCTTCTGTTTTAATCCTTCTCATAATTTTAGCATCGTCCACAAACATTGAGAGAAATGAATCGATACCCTCCGGGAGATCATTTACATATATCAGAAACAAGATAGGACCGAGTACAGAGCCCTGTGGGACTCCACTGGTGACTTCACGCCAATCGGAGGTCTCACCCCTCACCGTAACTCTCTGCTTCCTATTGCTTAGATACTCCCTTATCCACTGGAGCACCTTACCAGCTACACCTGCCTGTCTCTCCAGCTTATGTACCAGCCTCTTATGCGGTACTGTGTCAAAGGCTTTCCGACAATCCAAGAAAATGCAGTCCGCCCAGCCCTCTCTTTCTTGCTTAATCTGTGTCACCTGATCGTAGAATTCTATCAAGCCTGTAAGGCAAGATTTACCCTCCCTGAATCCATGTTGGCGATTTGTCACGAAGTCCCTTCTCTCCAGATGTGTTACCAGGTTTTTTTTCACGATCTTCTCCATCACCTTGCATGGTATACAAGTCAAGGACACTGGCCTGTAGTTCAGTGCCTCTTGTCTGTCGCCCTTTTTGTATATTGGGACCACATTCGCCGTCTTCCATATTTCTGGTAGGTCTCCCGTCTCTAGTGATTTACTATACACTATGGAGAGTGGCAAGCAAAGTGCCTCTGCACACTCTTTCAGTACCCATGGTGAGATCCCATCTGGACCAACCGCCTTTCTAACATCCAGATCCAGCAGGTGTCTCTTGACCTCCTCTCTCGTAATTTCGAACTCCTCCAAGGCCGCCTGGTTTACTTCCCTTTCTCCTAGCACAGTGACCTCACCCTGTTCTATTGTGAAGACCTCCTGGAACCTCTTGTTGAGTTCCTCACACACCTCTCTGTCATTCTCTGTATACCTGTCCTCGCCTGTTCTAAGTTTCAATACCTGTTCTTTCACTGTTGTTTTCCTTCTGATGTGACTGTGGAGTAGCTTTGGTTCGGTCTTGGCTTTGTTTGCTATATCATTTTCAAAAATTTTCTCTGCTTCTCTTCTCACCCTGACGTACTCATTCCTGGTTCTCTGGTATCTCTCCCTGCTTTCTGGTGTTCTGTTATTCCGGAAGTTCCTCCACGCCTTCTTGTTCAGTTTCTTCGCTTCCATACTTGCCCTATTATACCATGGATTCTTTTGTTGCTTCTCGGATTTTTCCCTTTGGGCCGGGATGAACCTGTTTACTGCCTCCTGACACTTTTGGGTAACATAGTCCATCATACCCTGTACAGACTTGTCTCTGAGGTCTGTGTCCCAAGGTATTTCACTTAGGAAACTTCTCATCTGTTCATAATTCCCCTTTCGGTATGCCAGCCTTTTGATTCCTAGTTCTTTTTGGGGGGAGATAAGTCCTAGCTCTACCAGGTACTCAAAGTTCAATACACTGTGGTCACTCATTCCCAAGGGCGCTTCCATCTTAACTTCCCTTATATCCCATTCATTTAGGGTAAATATCAAATCAAGCATTGCTGGTTCATCTTCTCCTCTCATTCTTGTTGGCTCTTTGGTATGCTGGCTTAGAAAGTTTCTTGTTGCCACGTCCAGCAGCTTAGCTCTCCATGTTTCTGGTCCTCCATGCGGGTCTCTGTTCTTCCAATCTATCTTCCCATGGTTGAAGTCTCCCATAATTAGTAGTCCAGATCCATTCCTGCTAGCAACAGAAGCTGCTTTTTTCTATTATGTTAATGGTGGTCATGTTGTTTCTATCATATTCCTGTCTAGGTCTTCTGTCATTTGGTGGTGGATTATATATGACTGCGACTATAATTTTTTTCCCTCCATTTGTTACAGTACCTGCTATGTAGTCACTGAAACCTTCACAGCCCTGAATATCCATCTCCTCAAAATCCCAGCCTTTTCTTACCAGCAGAGCTACACCACCCCCACCTCTTCCTTCCCTCTCTTTCCGCATAACATAATAGTCCTGTGGAAACACTGCATTTGTTATTGTTTTCGTGATCTTTGTTTCTGTGAGGGCTATTATGTCTGGGTTTTCCTCTAGTACCAGTTCTCCAAGCTCATTTGCTTTATTTGTAATTCCATCTATGTTAGTGTACATCGCTTTGAGGCTCACTTTCTTCTGTCTCTTCTCAAATCGCCTCCTTGGTGAGTGTTCTGCTGGTGGGGGAGGCTGTTCCATGGGTGTGAGGACCTGTGAGGTGGGTAACAGGATCTCAGAGGATACTGTAATGAGGGGCGGGGGATCCAGTGAAGGGGGAGGGACAGGGAGGGTATGGGGTGAAAGGGGAGGGAGGACGGGAAGGAAAGGGGGGGAGGGAGGACTCGGGAGGAGGGGAGGGGTAGAAGGGTGGGGATTGGGTGTGGGGGGAGGGAGATTTGGCTGAACTTTTGAGTGGGGGCAGGGAGGGTTTGGGGTAGGGGGGTTTTCTATGCAGAGGAGGGAGGCGGGGTTGTCCTCCCTTCTGGTGTTACTGGGTAGCTGGTTGTGGGTTCCCCCCTCGCCTCTGGGGGTGTTGTGTTGGGAGCTGTGACTTCCTGGTTTTCCCCTCTCGCCCTGCGCCTCTTCCTTGCTTCTGCCGCCACGGCTCTCTCCTCCCTTGTCATGTCTCGCTGGAGGAATACATTTTTTAATTTTCCCATGTTTTTCAGGGAGCTCTTCCTTGATAGGATCCTCTCCTGTGTGTGTGTGTGAGTGTGTGAGTGTGTGTGTATGTGTGTGTGTGTGTGTGTGTGTGTGTGTGTGTGTGTGTGTGTGTGTGTGTGTGTGTGTGTGTGTGTGTGTGTGTGTGAGTGTGTGAGTGTGTGTGTATGTGTGTGTGTGTGTGTGTGTGTGCGTGTGTGTGTGTGTGTGTGTGTGTGTGTGTATGTGTGTGTGTGTGTGTGTGTGTGTGTGTGTGTGTGTGTGTGTGTGTGTGTGTGTGTGTGTGTGTGTGTGTGTGTGTGTATTCACCTTAATTGTGCTTGCGGGGGTTGAGCTCTGGCTCTTTGGTCCCGCCTCTCAACCGTCAATCAACTGGTGTACAGATCCCTGAGCCTATTGGGCTCTATCATATCTACATTTGAAACTGTGTATGGAGTCAGCCTCCACCACATCACTTCCTAATGCATTCCATTTACTAACTACTCTGACACTGAAAAAGTTCTTTCTAACGTCTCTGTGGCTCATTTGGGTACTCAGCTTCCACCTGTGTCCCCTTGTTCGCGTCCCACCAGTGTTGAATAGTTCATCCTTGTTTACCCGGTCGATTCCCCTGAGGATTTTGTAGGTTGTGATCATGTCCCCCCTGTGTGTGTGTGTGTGTGTGTGTGTGTGTGTGTGTGTGTGTGTGTGTGTGTGTGTGTGTGTGTGTGTGTGTGTGTGTGTGTGTGTGTATGTGTGTGTGTGTGAGTACTTATAAAAGTCATTACCTCACTCAAGTGCTTTACTTTTAAAGTACATAATAAAAACTAAAAAAAGCTTCACTCAAAACAACACATCATGGCGGAAACTCCAACGTTTCACTCACTCGCACTCACAACGACACTTTACGCCCATAACTCCCTCACCCTCTTTCACCCTCATTCCCCTCACTGTTACTCCCTTCCACCCTCCCTCCCACTACACTACCAATACACCAGCGGCCGTGACTCTAGCACCGAGAAGGGGGAAGTGTTCCGTATTTACACAACCTCTTCATAATATCACTGAATTAACGCCTGTAAATATTTGAACACAGTGTAAACACGCCAGAGATCACGGTAATGTGC
>NC_091159.1:44281714-44315993 GCF_040958095.1 Procambarus clarkii | reverse complement strand
AAGTCGGACTGGCGAACAGTAACAAGTGGAGTACCTCAAGGATCGGTGCTGGGACCAATCCTCTTTCTAATTTACGTAAATGATATGTTTACAGGAGTGGAATCATACATGTCAATGTTTGCAGATGACGCAAAATTAATGAGAAGAGTTGTGACAGACGAGGATTGTAGGATCCTCCAAGAGGACTTAAACAGGCTGCAGAGATGGTCAGGGAAATGGCTACTGGAGTTTAACACCAGTAAATGTAAAGTTATGGAAATGGGATCAGGTGACAGGAGACCAAAGGGACAGTACACAATGAAGGGGAACAGCCTACCTGTAACGTTTCGAGAAAGAGACCTGGGAGTGGATGTGACACCTAATCTAACTCCTGAGGCACATATAAATAGGATAACGACAGCAGCGTACTCTACACTGGCGAAAATTAGAACTTCATTCAGAAACCTAAATGAGGAAGCTTTTAGGGCGCTTTACACTGCCTACGTGAGACCCGTCTTAGAGTATGCCGCGCCATCATGGAGCCCCCACCTGAAGAAACACATAAAGAAACTGGAGAAGGTTCAGAGGTTTGCGACGAGGCTTGTCCCAGAGCTACGAGGGATGGGATATGAAGAGCGGCTGAAGGAACTGAACCTTACGACACTAGAGAAAAGAAGGGAGAGAGGAGATATGATAGGGACATATAAAATACTCAGGGGAATTGACAAAGTGGAAATAGATGAAATGTTCACACGTAATAATAACAGAACGAGGGGACATGGGTGGAAACTGGAAACTCAGATGAGTCACAGAGATGTTAGGAAGTTTTCTTTTAGCGTGAGAGTAGTAGAAAAATGGAATGCACTTGGGGAACAGGTTGTGGAAGCAAATACTATTCATACTTTTAAAACTAGGTATGATAGGGAAATGGGACAGGAGTCATTGCTGTAAACAACCGATAGCTAGAAAGGCGGGATCCAAGAGTCAATGCTCGATCCTGCAAGCACATATAGGTGAGTACATATAGGTGAGTACACACACACACACACACACACACACACACACACACACACACACACACACACACACACACACACACACACACACACACACACACACACACACACACACACACACACACACACACACACACACACACACACACACACACACGCACGCACACACACACACACACACACACACACACACACACACACACACACACACGCACACACACACACACACACACACACACACGCACACACACACACACACACACACACACACACACACACACACACTCACACACACACCTGACGCTCCTGAACCATGATGTGTGTTTGAAAATACCACAATTTCCGCTTAAATCAAGGCGCGGGAGTGTGTGGAGGTATCTGTTGATGAATCTGGCAGATGGCGTGCGCCGCGCCCGCTGCACGCAAACAATACCCCGAGTGTTTGCTGTCCGACAAACAATGGCGGTAGTGTGTCCTTTGTGCCACGGGGAGTATCTACCTCATGCGCGGGGAATAATCTACCAGATGTGACGGGGTAATCTCTACCCCATGTTCAGGGATATCGACCAGATGTGCGGGGACTATCTATCTACCACATGGGCAGGGGAGTTATCTACCACATACACGCTAAATATATACTTTATACCCGTGTCACTGACGCCCACACCAGCAGTCCGGATACACATGAGAGAGAGAGAGAGTGAGAGAGAGAGAGAGAGAGAGAGAGAGAGAGAGAGAGAGAGAGAGAGAGAGAGAGAGAGAGAGAGAGAGAGAGAGAGTGAGTGAGTGCAGTTAAGGAAGCGTATGGGTGCGTGACATCCTGATTACAGCATCAAAACAGGAAGGTGATGTCACACACACACACACACACACACACACACACACACACACACACACACACACACACACACACACACACATAAGGTGCAACAAATCAATGTGACGAGCATGAAACCTGCTTATCAAGCAAGGAGTCCTGCATACTAAGCAGACAATCCGGTTTAGCGAGCGTGAGAAGGTCGCTAACAGGTGTAAAATTGCTCTAACAAGCAATCAGATGGATTAACAAGGTCTAAATGGTCCCGGTAAGCATCAAGATGGCTGAATTAGGGACGAAGAAGCCAAAGTCGCAGGGAACAGAATCTTCAGCTTAATCAGTCATTTAAATTTGCGTTACAAATACCTCACACACATAAATAAACAGCGGCTCTGAAGAACGGAAAGACGTTTATGCTCTCGTAAAGATAATTGAATCAATGTAAGAATAAGGAGAACTGGCGTTCGAATGTGGAACATCAGCGTTCGAACTGGGAGAGAGAGAGACTGGGGGGGGGGGGAGTTTTTTTTATTTGACATATCCATGTGTGTGTGTGTGTTTTTTTTTAATATTTTGCGTTTCGTTTTTATTTCTGTGCTTATTAGTGCATACTTGGCAAGTGTGTGTGTGTGTGTGTGTGTGTGTGTGTGTGTGTGTGTGTGTGTGTGTGTGTGTGTGTGTGTGTGTGTGTGTGTGTGTGTGTGTGTGTTTGTGTGTGTGTGTGTGCTCACCTATTTGTGCCTGCAGGATCGAGTGTGGGTTCTTGGATCCCGCCTTTCTAGCCATCGGTTATTTAAAGCAATGACTACTGTCCTTTTTCTCTATCATATCTAGTTTTCAAGCTGTGAATAGACTTTGCTTCCGCAATGCGCTCCTTTTGTTCATTCCATTTCCCCACTACTCTCACGCTAAAAGAAAACTTCCTAACATCTCGGTGACTCATCTGAGTTTCAAGCTTCTACCCATGTTTCCTCGTTCTGTTACTATTCCGTGTGAACATTTCGTCTATTTCCACGGTCAATCCCTCCTGAGTATTTTGTTTGCTTCTATCATATCTCTCCGCTCTCTCATTTTTTCTAACGTCGTCAGGTTCAGTTCCTTCAGTCGCTCTTCATATCCCATCCCCATGCAACTCCGGGACTTGACTCGTCGCAAAATTTTTAACCTTTTCCAGTATCCCAATGTGTTTCTTTAGGTGGGGGCTCCATGACGGCGCTGCATATTCTAAGACTGGTCTCACGTAGGCAGTGTAAAGCACTTTGAATGCCTCCTTAATTAGGTTTCTGAATGACGTTCTAACTTTTCCTAGCGTGGAATACGCTGCTGTAGATATTTTATTTATATGTGCCTCAGGAGTTAGATTTGGGGTTACCTCCACTCCCAGGTCCCTTTCTCGAATCGTCACAGGTAGGCAGTTCCCCTTCATTGTGTACTGTCCCTTTGGTCTCCTATCACCTAGTCCCATTTCCATAACTTTACACTTGCTCGTGTTGAACTTTAGTAGCATTTCTCTGACCATCTCTGCAGCTTGTTGAAGTCCTCTTGGAGTATATTACAATCCTCATCTATCACAACTCGTCTCATCAATTTCGCGTCATCCGCGAACATCGACATATAGGATTCGACTCCTGTAGACATGTCGTTCATGTACATTAGAGATATAACTGGTCCCAGCACCGATCCTTGAGGTACTTCCCTCGTTACGGTTCACCAGCCTGACTTCTCGTCCCTGACTGTTACTCTCTGGTTCCTGCCTGTTAAGTAACTCCTTACCCAAGCTAGGGTTTGTCCGCCTACTCCCGCCTGCCTCTCAAGTGTGAATAGCGGTCTCCTGTGTGGTACTATGACAAAGGCTTTTTGGCAGTCCAGAAATATGCAGTCTGCTCACCTTTCCCTGTCCTGTCTTATTCTTGTTACTTTATCATAGATTTTTAGAAGGTTTGTTAAGCATGATTTCCTTTCTGTGAACCCATGTTGGTGTTTATGTACATACCTAATGTTCTCTAAGTGTGTAACCAGTCTTAACCTAAACATTCTTTCACATACTTTACAGAGGATGCTTGTCAGTGATTCTGGTCTGTAGTTTAGTGCCTCTTCACTATCTCCTGTTTTGAAAACTGGCCCCACATTTACATTCTTCCTGCAATTGGGCAACTCTTCCTTCGTAAGTGACTCATTATAGCTCTTTGCTAGAGGCACGTTGAGGACCTGCGCTGCCTCTTTTAGTATCTACGGTGAGACATTGTTTGGTCCAACTGCTTTAGTTTCATCCAGTGTTGTTAGCTGCTTCATTACCTCCTCTGTTATCACTTATAAATTCTTTAGTGGATATCATCTTGGCTAGCATCTTGGGTCGTCTTCTCTTCTAAAAACGGGAGTTGTTCATGTTCGGTTGTGATCACTCCATAGAAACTGGCATTCAGTGCCTCGCAGATTTCCTTGTCACTTTCTGTTTATGCCCCTTTTGTTTTCCTTAGTCTTGTCACTTGGTCGTTCACCAATATTTTTCTTCTTTATTTGACTATGTAGTATCATCCTCCCTGCCTCTACTAATCTTTCCTGCCTCTACTCTACACAGACGTCGTCTTGTCGAATCGGCTCTGATACACAACGTACCCAACATGAACCTGAGTCCTGGCTTTGTTGCTGTTGACTCTTCCCTCTCACAGTACATACTTAAATGTTCTTAACTTTCTAACAAACGTGACCTAACCTAACCTAACCTTCCTTTTCTTCTCTCTTTCTTACGTTCCCATTCTTACCTTCCTATTATTTACACCCTTTATTACACCTATCCCTTCCGTATCTTTCGCGTTTCTCTTATCCTCCTCCTCACCTCTCTCTCTAGCCTTAGTTATGCCCTTGGGTTGCCATAATCCACTTGATAATCAACCATTATCAAGTTGATTGGTACCTTGCCACAATGAACTTGATAATGCGAAACGTCGCCGTCTCTTCCTCTTCTAAGTGTGTGGTTTGGTCAACCTGAAAATGTAGTAATTTAGGTTGCCCTTTTGCTTTCATTGCAATATCGTTTTCATAATTCCTTTCCGATACTCTCCTTATATTAATGTAATCATTCCGAGCTCTGTTGGGCATCTAATCTTATCTGTCCTCTGTATTTTCTCCACTCCCTCCTGCTTCTCGTTTATGCTTCCTGGCACTGTCTATCTGTGTCTATGTGATAGGCACTGTGCCTGGCACTGTCTATCTGTGTCTATGTGATAGGCACTGTGCCTGGCACTGTCTATTAAACCAGGGATTTTTATATTACCTCCGACTTTTTTCTTACGCTGTTGGTATAAAATTGTTCGGCCTCCTTGCATTTCCTCTTGACTAGGACCATCATATCTTGTACTCTTTCTTCACTTAGTTGTACTTCCTACTGCACTTATCCATACTGTGTGTGTGTGTGTGTGTGTGTGTGTGTGTGTGTGTGTGTGTGTGTGTGTGTGTGTGTGTGTGTGTGTGTGTGTGTGTGTGTGTATGTGTGTGTGTGTGTGTATGTGTGTGTACTCACCTAGTTGTACTCACCTAGTTGTGTTTGCGGGGGTTGAGCTCTGGCTCTTTGGTCCCGCCTCTCAACCGTCAATCAACAGGTGTACAGATTCCTGAGCCTATCGGGCTCTGTCATATCTACACTTGAAACTGTGTATGGAGTCAGCCTCCACCACATCACCCCCTAATGCATTCCATTTGTCAACCACTCTGACACTAAAAAAGTTCTTTCTAATATCTCTGTGGCTCATTTGGGCACTCAGTTTCCACCTGTGTCCCCTTGTGCGTGTTCCCCTTGTGTTAAATAGACTGTCTTTATCTACCCTATCAATCCCCTTCAGAATCTTGAATGTGGTGATCATGTCCCCCCTAACTCTTCTGTCTTCCAGCGAAGTGAGGTTTAATTCCCGTAGTCTCTCCTCGTAGCTCATACCTCTCAGCTCGGGTACTAGTCTGGTGGCAAACCTTTGAACCTTTTCCAGTTTAGTCTTATCCTTGACTAGATATGGACTCCATGCTGGGGCTGCAAACTCCAGGATTGGCCTGACATATGTGGTATACAAAGTTCTGAATGATTCTTTACACAAGTTTCTGAATGCCGTTCGTATGTTGGCCAGCCTGGCATATGCCGCTGATGTTATCCGCTTGATATGTGCTGCAGGAGACAGGTCTGGCGTGATATCAACCCCCAAGTCTTTTTCCTTCTCTGACTCCTGAAGAACTCCTGTGTGTGTGTGTGTGTGTGTGCGTGTGTGTGTGTGTGTGTGTGTGTGTGTGTGTGTGTGTGTGCGTGTGTGCGTGTGTGTGTGTGTGTCAAGAATGCAGCAGCTGTCATACAACATAATATAACATCCGCCTCACCAAACTCTGATCTTCATTATACAAACATTTATGTTGTGGGAACTGTTATCTGGACGGTGTTGTTGCTACTGTTGTTACTGTTGTTGTTGCTACTGTTGTTACTGTTGTTGTTGCTACTGTTGTTACTGGTGTTGTTGCTACTGTTGTTACTGTTGTTGTTGCTACTGTTGTTGTTGCTACTGTTGTTACTGTTGTTGTTGCTACTGTTGTTACTGTTGTTGTTGCTACTGTTGTTACTGTTGTTGTTGCTACTGTTGTTACTGTTGTTGTTGCTACTGTTGTTACTGTTGTTGTTGCTACTGTTGTTGTTGCTACTGTTGTTACTGTTGTTGTTGCTACTGTTGTTACTGTTGTTGTTGCTACTGTTGTTGATGTTGTTGTTGTTACTGTTGTTGTTGCTACTGTTGTTGATGTTGTTGCTGCTGTTGTTGTTGCTACTGTTGTTACTGTTGTTGTTGCTACTGTTGTTACTGTTGTTGTTGCTACTGTTGTTACTGTTGTTGTTGCTACTGTTGTTACTGGTGTTGTTGCTACTGTTGTTACTGTTGTTGTTGCTACGGTTGTTACTGTTGTTGATGTTGTTGTTGTTACTGTTGTTGTTGCTACTGTTGTTGATGTTGTTGCTGCTGTTGTTGTTGCTACTGTTGTTACTGGTGTTGTTGCTACTGTTGTTACTGTTGTTGTTGCTACTGTTGTTACTGTTGTTGTTGCTACTGTTGTTACTGTTGTTGTTGCTACTGTTGTTACTGTTGTTGATGTTGTTGTTGTTACTGTTGTTGTTGCTACTGTTGTTGATGTTGTTGCTGCTGTTGTTGTTGCTACTGTTGTTACTGTTGTTGTTGCTACTGTTGTTACTGTTGTTGTTGCTACTGTTGTTACTGTTGTTGTTGCTACTGTTGTTACTGGTGTTGTTGCTACTGTTGTTACTGTTGTTGTTGCTACTGTTGTTACTGTTGTTGTTGCTACTGTTGTTACTGTTGTTGTTGCTACTGTTGTTACTGTTGTTGTTGCTACTGTTGTTACTGTTGTTGTTGCTACTGTTGTTACTGTTGTTGTTGCTACTGTTGTTACTGTTGTTGTTGCTACTGTTGTTGATGTTGTTGTTGCTACTGTTGTTACTGTTGTTGTTGCTACTGTTGTTACTGTTGTTGATGTTGTTGTTGTTACTGTTGTTGTTGCTACTGTTGTTGCTGCTGTTGTTGTTGCTACTGTTGTTACTGGTGTTGTTGCTACTGTTGTTACTGTTGTTGTTGCTACTGTTGTTACTGTTGTTGTTGCTACTGTTGTTGCTGGTGTTGTTGCTACTGTTGTTACTGTTGTTGTTGCTACTGTTGTTACTGTTGTTGTTGCTACTGTTGTTGATGTTGTTGTTGCTACTGTTGTTACAGTTGTTGTTGCTACTGTTGTTGATGTTGTTGCTGCTGTTGTTGTTGCTACTGTTGTTGATGTTGTTGCTGATGTTGTTGCTGCTACTGTTGTTGCTGCTACTGTTGTTGCTGCTACTGTTGTTGATGTTGTTCCTGTTGCTGTTGCTGCTACTGTTGTTGATGTTGTTGTTGCTACTGTTGTTACTGTTGTTGTTGCTACTGTTGTTGATGTTGTTGTTGCTACTGTTGTTACTGTTGTTGTTGCTACTGTTGTTACTGGTGTTGTTGCTACTGTTGTTACTGTTGTTGTTGCTACTGTTGTTACTGTTGTTGTTGCTACTGTTGTTGCTGGTGTTGTTGCTACTGTTGTTACTGTTGTTGTTGCTACTGTTGTTACTGTTGTTGTTGCTACTGTTGTTGATGTTGTTGTTGCTACTGTTGTTACTGTTGTTGTTGCTACTGTTGTTGATGTTGTTGCTGCTGTTGTTGTTGCTACTGTTGTTGATGTTGTTGCTGATGTTGTTGCTGCTACTGTTGTTGCTGCTACTGTTGTTGCTGCTACTGTTGTTGCTGCTACTGTTGTTGATGTTGTTCCTGTTGTTGTTGCTGCTACTGTTGTTGATGTTGTTCCTGTTGTTGTTGCTGCTACTGTTGTTGCTGCTACTGTTGTTGATGTTGTTGCTGCTGTTGTTGATGTTGCTGCTACTGTTGATGTTGTTGCTGCTGTTGTTGATGTTGTTGATGTTGTTGCTGTTGTTGTTGCTGCTGTTGTTGATGTTGTTGCTACTGTTGATGTTGTTGCTGCTGTTGTTGATGTTGTTGATGTTGTTGCTGCTGTTGTTGCTGCTGTTGTTGCTGCTGTTGGTGCTGCTGTTGTTGATGTTGTTGATGTTGTTGCTGCTGTTGTTGCTGCTGTTGTTGCTGCTGTTGTTGCTGCTGTTGTTGATGTTGTTGCTGTTGTTGTTACTGTTGCTACTGTTGTTGATGTTGTTGTTGCTGTTGTTGCTGCTGTTGTTGATGCTGTTGTTGATGCTGTTGTTGATGTTGTTGCTACTGTTGATGTTGTTGCTACTGTTGTTGATGTTGTTGCTGCTGTTGTTGCTGCTGTTGTTGCTGCTGTTGTTGATGCTGTTGTTGATGTTGTTGCTACTGTTGATGTTGTTGCTGCTGTTGTTGATGTTGTTGATGTTGTTGCTACTGTTGATGTTGTTGCTGCTGTTGTTGCTGCTGTTGTTGCTGCTGTTGTTGATGTTGTTGATGTTGTTGCTACTGTTGATGTTGTTGCTGCTGTTGTTGATGTTGTTGATGGTGTTGCTGCTGTTGTTGATGTTGTTGATGTTGTTGATGTTGTTGCTGCTGTTGTTGCTGCTGTTGTTGCTGCTGTTGTTGATGTTGTTGCTGTTGTTGTTGCTGCTGTTGTTGATGCTGTTGTTGATGTTGCTGCTACTGTTGATGTTGTTGCTGCTGTTGTTGCTGTTGTTGTTACTGTTGCTACTGTTGTTGATGTTGCTGCTACTGTTGATGTTGTTGCTGTTGTTGTTGTTACTGTTGTTGCTGTTGTTGTTACTGTTGCTACTGTTGTTGATGTTGCTGCTACTGTTGATGTTATTGCTGTTGTTGTTGTTGTTACTGTTGTTGCTGTTGTTGCTGTTGTTACTACTGTTGTTGATGTTGCTGCTGCTGTTGTTGCTACTGTTGTTGATGTTGTTGTTGCTGTTGTTGCTGTTGTTGCTACTGTTGTTGATGTTGTTGCTACTGTTATTGTTGTTGATGTTGTTGCTACTGTTATAGTTGTTGATGTTGCTGTTGTTGCTGTTGCTGCTACTGTTGTTGATGTTGTTGTTGCTGTTGTTGATGTTGTTGCTACTGTTATTGTTGTTGCTGTTGCTGCTACTGTTATTGTTGTTGTTGTTGTTGTTGCTGTTGCTGCTACTGTTGTTGATGTTGCTGTTGCAGCTGGAACAGATGGACTAAAATACTGAACCTAAGACTAGAAACCAAGCTAACGTCAATTGAAATAAGGGTAAAGGGGATTGCTGCGTGCATGCTGACCAAGATATTGACTAGACCTAGAATCAGTTCACTTAAAGATATAATCACTATAAGCACTAACTCTGGACAGAAGAGGCTCCAATAGCAACAGGTGGACTCAGTGTGCGATAAACACCATTAACACATTCGATATAACAAACACAGTCACTGAGAAGGGTGTCGACGAAATACATGCAGACTTTGTTATGCAATCCCCTTGGGCATGGCTGCCAGCAGACTTTAACATTATGGTTATTGAAGGAAAAAAGGACCAGACAAATCCTCATCTGCTACGTAACATTACACAGATGCATATAGAAGCAAACTTGGTATCCAACAGCTTCACTTACTTCACAGATGGATCAGTAGACCAGCAGGGACAAGAAACCGGAGCTGCAGTTAAGGCAGGAAACTCTGTAAATAGTTGGAGACTCTCAAACTCTCAACTTTACAAACAGAGATGCTAGCCATTCAAAAGGCTTTGGAACATGCTCTTGCTGAACACCGACAACATGTTATCATACATACAGAAGAGAAGCCGCTAGGACACTAAACCAAAGGGTTGAGAGGCAGGACCCAAGAACGGCAGCTCACCCCCCCCCCCGCCCCCCACCCTCCAAGTGGTTGGGGACCATTCCTTTCCCCCCGTCCCATCCCAAATCCTTTCCTGACCCTTTCACAGTGCTATATAGTCGTAATGGCTTGGCGCTTGCCCCTGACAGTTCACAGTTCACCCCCGCCCCCCATCACCCCATCCATCACCCCATCCATCACCCCCCCCCCAGAGAGTCAGGAAGTTCTCATTGCCACTGATGGTCAACACCGCAGTGTTGCTCCTGTTCACCCTGCAAGGTCTCTTGACCTCAGCAAACAACTGCGCCAAACAATTAGACAAAGCAAGCAAACAGCCAGGCACTCGTGTGAGCAATCAGGCAAACAACCAAGGAAGCAATTAGTCAACCACCCAACCAAACAACTAAACAAGCAGACTGACCAAAAGTTAAGAACCACCCAAACAATCAAACAACCAAGGGAGCTTCCAGGTAAATACCCATGCGAACAAACAAACAACCACACAATAAACTAAGCAAACAACCACACACATACAATCAAGCAAACAACCACACAATAAACCAAGCAAACAACCACACACAAACAATCAAGCAAACAACCACACAATAAACCAAGCAAACAACCACACAAACAATCAAGCAAACAACCACACAATAAACCAAGCAAACAACCACACACATACAATCAAGCAAACAACCACACAATAAACCAAGCAAACAACCACACAAACAACCAAGCAAACAACCACACAAACAACCAAGCAAACAACTACACACAAACAACCAAGCAAACAACTACACACAAACAACCAAGCAAACAACTACACACAAACAACCAAGCAAACAACTAAACCAAAAAAACATGCAATAAAAACGCAATCAGGAATATAATCAAGCAAACAACCAGTCAAACAAATAACCAATCAACTAAATAGTCAAACAGTCAATGAAACGCACAAATAAACAAACAGGTAAGTAAACAAAGTCAAGTAAAGAGGCAACTAAACAACTAATCAACTAAACAACCAACTAAACAATCAACTAACCAGTCAACTAAACAATCAATTAAATAATCAACTAATCAATTAACAAAACAATCAACTAATTAATCAACTAAACCGCTATATATTAAAGAACCAATCAACAAAAACAATTGAACAAACAACTAAACTAAACCACTAGTCAACTAATCAACTAATCATCTAAACAACTAATCAACTGAACAAACAGTGAACTGAACAACCAATCAAATAAACAGGCAAATGTTGGATGATTTTTACACCTCCTCCTTCTCCTGTCTCCTCCTCTTGCCTCCTCTTCCTCCTCCTCCTCCTCCTCCTTCTCCTGTCTCCTCCTCTTGCCTCCTCTTCCTCCTCCTCCTCCTCCTACTTCTCCTCCTCCTCCTCCTCCTCCTCCTCCTCCTCCTCCTCCTAATATATAAACACAAAATGGGACACGAAACAATGTGTAAATGGGATAAGCTTAGAGACAGTAAAGGCCTGCAGGTTAAATACTGGTTTGGGGTAAGAAAGAGGTTTAGTTATTTATGCGACGGAATTCCCGGTATTGTAATTGGCGTGGGGTCTGCTGGGTTGTTTCAAGCGTAGGCTAGACATGTGCATGAGTGGGGGGGATTTGGGTGGAGAAATAAAGGAGCTTCTTCGCATGGGTAGTTTCGTTTATTTACATAACTACATAAGTTGACGATCATACAGGTACACACACACACACACACACACACACACACACACACACACACACACACACACACACACACACACACACACACACACACACACACACACACGAAAGAAAAGGGTGGGGCAGACTGCATTTTCTTGGACTGTAGGAAAGCCTTTGACACAGTACCCAAGAAGAGGCTGGTGCATAAGCTGGAGAAACAGGCAGGTGTAGCTGGTAAGGTGCATCAGTGGATAAGGGAGTATCTAAGCAATAGGAAGCAGAGTTACAGTGAGGGGTGAGACCTCAGATTGGCGTGAAGTCACCAGTGGAGTCCCACAGAGTTCTGTACTCGGACCTATCCTGTTTCTGATATACGTAAATGATCTTCCAAAAGATATAAACTCATTCCTCTCAATGTTTGCTGATGATGCCAAAATTATGAGAAGGACTAAGACAGAGGACAGCATGAGACTTCAAAAAGACCCGGACAAAATGAAGGAATGGTCCAACAAATGGCTGTTAGAGTTTAACCGGAGCAAATATAATGTAATGAAGATTACATTACATTTCGGAAGCAAGAGGCCAGATACAAGATATCATTTGGGAGATGAAATTGTTCAAGAATCAGAGAGAAAAAGACCTGGGGGATAATATCACGCCAGACGTGTCCCCTGAAGGTCTATACGCATCGAGAGGATAACATCAGCGGCATATGCCAGATTGGCCAACATAAGAACGGCGTTCAGAAACTTGTGTAAAAAATCATTCAGACCTTATATACTCCAAATGTCAGACCAATCGTGCAGTATGCAGCTCCAACCACGAGTGCATACCTAAACACAAGACAAAGTTTGAGAAGATTCAGAGGTATGCCACCAGCATAGTTCCCGAGCTGAGAGTTATGAGTTACGAGGAAAGGCTACGAGACCGTAACCTCACGTTCCTGGAAGACAGAAGAGTTAGGGAAGACATGATCACTACCAGATTCTCAGAGGAATTGACAGGGTGGACAAAGACAAACTATTTAACACGGGTGGAACACGCACAAGGGGATACAGGTGGAAACTGAGTACCCAAATGAGCCACAGAGACATTAGAGAGAACTTTTCCGTGTCAGAGTAGTTAGTAAATGGAATACATTAGGCAGTGATGTGGTGGAGGCTGACTCCATACACAGTTTCAAAATGTAAATATGACAGAATGGTAGTGTGGCTTTTTGACAGCAATTTAAAATTCCTGTGAAATACTTAAATAACAATTAATAGCATAATAATAATAATTCAAATAATTTGGAATTTTTGTAATGTTTCAATAGTCAGATCCTAATACTGAAACGTATGCTGAAATTATCTTGGAGTCAGGAAATACTTCTCTTTCTCTTCACATGTTGCTGTAACACAAAGAGTATTTAAATACATAAGTTCTTTTGTAGCTTTAACTGTAAGCCACTGTAATATATAGCCATCTTTTACAGGACATTATTATCCTCCTGTAAACAGGTGGGCTTATGAGATCTTCCCTCAGTAAAACAAAGCTTCGTATGCCAAAAGGTTCCCCCCCCCCTCTGCTCCCTAAGTACCTTTTTACTGCCAGGTGATTAGAGGCTTTGACTGTAAACAGTCATTTAAAATGGCCTCTCCCTACCCTGGAGTCAGACCCTGGACCATCCCGACGTGGCCTAACCAATACGCTTCATCTCATCCGCATGAATACCCTTCAGCTGTATACATCTTATGTATATTTAGCTCTTATGTATATGTAGCCTCGTTAATTGCATCCATACCATCCCGCTGATCCTCTTGTATGTGTGTGGGTGTTTGTGTCTTAGTTTGTGTGTTTGTGTGTGTCTGTGTTTATTTGTTTTAACGCTGGCGTTTCATTTCCTGTGTCCGCGGTTTTGGTTAATGTCCCACTACCTGTGCGAGCCGTTTTCTTTTATCCCACTTTCTGTGTCCGCTGTTTTCTGACTAACCGACCTGACTGTTGTTGTGTTTGGCGCCCGGGCCCGCTGTGTGTGTGTGTGTGTCCTCCCTGCACCCCCACCTCTCAACACACGAACACAACAGGTACGGAACGTGATTATATCCGTCTTCCAGAACGGTTTCTGATCGTTAAAACTCAAAAATGTGGGGTTCATATGGGTAAAAACTGATATGGTTGGGTTTCAGATCGTTGAACCCATGTGCCTCGCGGTTGAGCTCGTTAAACCCGATCAGTGGCGTGTTCAGCGCCGTTAAGCGGTGTTGAGGCGCTGGTGGGCTGGGGGCGCCGCCCCTGGGAGGCTGGGGGCGCCCCCCCTGGAAGGCTTAACCAGACCGGACGACAGAAGAGCTGAGATATTGTGACATGTGTCTAGGTCGTCGTCCTTAAAGGGGGGTTGGGGGAGGATGGGAGGGAGACAGGGATATACGAGGATAGGCGGAAGTCAAACGAGGATAGACGTAAGTTAAACGAGGATAGACGGAAGTTAAACGAGGATAGACGGAAGTTAAACGAGGATAGACGGAAGTTAAACGAGGATAGACGGAAGTTAAACGAGGATAGACGGAAGTTAAACGAGGATAGACGGAAGTTAAACAAAGATAGGCGGAAGGTAAACAGAGACAGGTGTAAAAGGCAAACTGGGATAACTTGACTTCATCCATTTCAAACTGGCGTAAGTAATGGATGAAGAATGTCGGAAAATCCGACAGCATTTAATATATCATACATACAGATAAGAGCTGTGTTGTATAAACAAGTTACCCATAGAAAACGTAACTTGTAGTGGAATTACCGTCTAAAGAAAACGGGATATCATCACCACACACTATTATAATTCACCACCTATTATGGTGGGAATTATTCTTAAATACATTAGTCTTTGGACTTTACCATCATAAAAACATCTTATATAAATTAACTTAATTATCAATATTAAAGTAGAGTAAATGTGACCCTTCTATCACTTTCTGAAATCTGGACAAAGTAGGCCAGGCGTCAGTGGGGAAGGAGGGCAGCCATTGTTATTGAGACCAGAGGCTCACACGGGAGCAAATTCGGCTCCTGTTAAATTTACTTGGACGTAGTGTTATGGAACCCAAAGGTGTACCATTGTCAACACGCTGTCTACAAATTCAAGTTAAGTGTCTATCCGAAACCCGTTTATCATTCATTTATGGCCATTAATGTCAGGATATAGGGTGACCCGGTTAGATCATGTGGAAGCCTCAAACTAAAGGTAATTAAGCCAGGTCTTTAATGTTCCATGTACTGTATAGTGTTTTCTCTGATATAGCTTGTCATATATAGGATTCTGGCTTCACAGCTAGCACACTTTTGACAGGTCAAGACGAGGATGCAAGATTTTGTGCACCAGTTACTGGGTGATATGGAAGCTACCTCAAAGAGGATAATTTGGTGTCTACACCCTAGTTATACCTGGTGGACTAGCCTGCTGTACTATAAGATAAGGAACCTCTTCAATGTATGTAGTTAATTCTGTAGTTTGATTGGCTGCATATATATTAATTTAATAACCCCCCCTAATGTGTAGAGGATCGATTTGTGAGATTATGAGATTATTGCAGAAATACAGTCCACTTATCATTATACAAATTGCTATCGAAGTATATAAATTAACGTAAATATAAATTCATATAAATTAAATAAATATAAATCTCACAGGTCGGTTCCCACAGAAGAAGGCTGAGAGGTGCGTCACAGCCCCGCTCCTGTGCCAGATAAGTCACTACGGGCTCACCATAGCCCGTGCTACCTGGAACTTTTTTTTTTGTTCCCAGTTGCTGAATCTTAAACAACGAAGGCAGAGATGAGCAAGGAATGGATGAGAGTATTACATCATGCACAGGCAACCGTCCCGACGCCTGGATACCATGAGACAGGCAGTAAATGCGACAGACAGACAGACAGACAGACAGACATACAGACAGATAGCCAGCCCAGACATACAGACAGACAGACAGCCCAGACATACAGACAGACAGACAGCCCAGACAGCCCAGGCAGACAGACAGACAGAGAGACGTATCGCTCCACAAAACCGCCATAAAAGGAACTCTTAAGAGCTGTTTATGTTACCTCACTTCCCCTCCGCGCTTCTGATGTCTGGAAAAAATTAAACAATCAGGACGAATTACGTTCTCAATAGGAGACACGCTCACTTCCGGTCGCCATTGGTATTCCAAGATGGCCGCCAACGTGGAGGTTGCCTCCTTACAACGTTGTGACCTTATATTGTCCTTTCAAAACAAAATATACTTTAGCAAATAGATTAAATTGATTACTGTCATAATTGATTATTATTGGCATCATTATTTTTATTATAGTTGTTGTTAATAGTACAATAATTGTAATATTAGTGATAAAAGTTATATTTGCTGAATTATAATCGAATTTTAAAATAAAAACAATGTAGTTTATCAAACAAGGACTTAGGGAATAAAGATTTTAAGAAGATATACATATTTTTTTTTGTAGGGGGGAGGGGGGAGTTGAAAGGGGGGAGGGTGAGAAGGTGTAAGGGGGGCTGAAGGAAGAGGGTTGAGGAAAAGATGGTTGTAAGAAAGGGAGGGGGGTTGACATGCCCCCCCCCCCCTTCCAGGGTGGAAAGGGATGGTGTTACAGGGGGGGGGGGGGGGTGTCCCGGCCCGTGTGAACTAACTAGCGGATGTCGTAAAGACGGTGTGTGTTGGGGCCAGAAACCATCGTCTCAAGGTTGTTTCCCATTAATCATCAATTTCCGGCGATCGTCCTGAGAGAGGCGATACAAGAAGTTCCTTGACAGGTCCCTGCGCCTTCACTTGTTTCCTTCACCTGTGTGTGTGTGTGTGTGTGTCTTTGTCACGTGTTTATCTGTTCGTGTTTAATGTGTTTGTCTTCCGTGTACAGTCTGTAAGATTGGCAAGAGTCAGGCGGTAAGAGATCTCACAGATTGAGAACAACGATACATAATACATGAATAATACTACCTAATGCGGGAACAATGACACATAACACATGAACAGTGACACAGGACGCTGGTTAATACAGACAGGTAGACAGGAGTACCAACCGTGACGTCACCACAGAGGTGAACCATGACGTCACCACAGAGGTGAACCGAGACGTCACCCACGGAGGTGAACCGTGACGTCACCACAGAGGTGAACCGTGACGTCACCACAGAGGTGAACCGAGACGTCACCACAGAGGTGAACCGTGACGTCACCACAGAGGTGTATATAAGAGGGAGGGCGGAGGTGGACGGCCCCCAGTGCCATCCTGTCAGTCAAGGGGTCCTTGTCGCCCGTAAACCTCTCCAGCTTATTGCTAAATACTGCTGTATTATTGAGCACGGGGAGGGGGAGGGGGGTTGGGGCAGGATGAGGAGGGGGTCGGGGGTGGGAAGGGGTTAGTTGAGGGAGAAGGATAGGTGATATGTGAGAGAAAAAGGGCCGAAGAGGATAGTAGTGACTAGAGAGGTGTGGATTTAGAGGAGAAAATGTCGGGCGTTGTCCCAGTTGGGAGAAAAAAAATTCGGGATAATTTTTATTTTTATTTTACTCCCAGGATGATGTGTAAATTCAACAGTAATGTTGTCGGTATTAGTTGATTTAGATGGGAGAAAATGGCAGGCGTTGTCTCACTTGGGGAATAAATCTTCCGGATCAATATTTCATTCAGAGGATAGAATAATCGCGTCTTTCTTTCAATTCGGCCACAATTACTCAATATTTTCTCCCAGGATGGTGAAAATTCACAGATAAACGACGATTACCATCAAACGTCTGCTCATGTAGGTATAAAATGTTGCCGAGGGCCAACATTTTTACTCCAGGATGACTGATTCCTCCAAAACATCTCGTTTAAACGCATTATTTTACATGGGGGAAGATTTTCAGGCGTTGTCTCTCTTGGGAAAAACAAAACGAAACATCGTAAAGCTCCTTTTAAAAATGGCGTCGGGAATGTATGACCAAGTTGATAGGGAACAATATATTTGAGGTACGAAAATAACTATATAATAATTTTCTTAGTAAGTTAAACTCTAAAAAAAACATGGACATTTTATAATTAAAAAAAATGAGTTATTGACTATGAGGTTTTTTATTTGCGTCAATACTAACGAAGGTATTTTACCAAATCAAAATCCGCAATTGAAAAATTAGAGAATGCTGAACGCCTGTTTGGCTCAATTCCCCTTCATCAGAGCATGATAGAGCTTCATCAGAGCAAGACAGAGCTTCATCAGAGCAAGATAGAGCTTCATCAGAGCAAGACAGAGCTTCATCAGAGCAAGACAGAGCAAGATAGAGCTTCATCAGAGCAAGATAGAGCTTCATCAGAGCAAGACAGAGCTTCATCAGAGCATGATAGAGCTTCATCAGAGCATGATAGAGCTTCATCAGAGCAAGATAGAGCTTCATCAGAGCTTCATCAGAGCAAGACAGAACTTCATCAGAGCAAGACAGAGCTTCATCAGAGCAAGACAGAGCTTCATCAGAGCAAGATAGAGCTTCATCAGAGCAAGACAGAGCTTCATCAGAGCTTCATCAGAGCTTCATCAGAGCAAGACAGCGCTTCATCAGAGCAAGACAGAGCTTAATCAGAGCATGATAGAGCTTCATCAGAGCAAGACAGAGCTTCATCAGAGCAAGACAGAGCTTCATCAGAGCAAGACAGAGCTTCATCAGAGCAAGACAGAGCTTCATCAGAGCAAGATAGAGCTTCATCAGAGCAAGACAGAGCTTCATCAGAGCTTCATCAGAGCAAGACAGCGCTTCATCAGAGCAAGACAGAGCTTAATCAGAGCATGATAGAGCTTCATCAGAGCAAGACAGAGCTTCATCAGAGCAAGACAGAGCTTCATCAGAGCAAGACAGAGCTTCATCAGAGCAAGATAGAGCTTCATCAGAGCAAGACAGAGCTTCATCAGAGCAAGACAGAGCTTCATCAGAGCAAGACAGAGCTTCATCAGAGCAAGACAGAGCTTCATCAGAGCAAGACAGAGCTTCATCAGAGCAAGATAGAGCTTCATCAGAGCAAGACAGAGCTTCATCAGAGCAAGATAGAGCTTCATCAGAGCATGATAGAGCTTCATCAGAGCATGATAGAGCTTCATCAGAGCAAGATAGAGCTTCATCAGAGCATGATAGAGCTTCATCAGAGCATGATAGAGCTTCATCAGAGCAAGATAGAGCTTCATCAGAGCAAGACAGAGCTTCATCAGAGCAAGATAGAGCTTCATCAGAGCAAGACAGAGCTTCATCAGAGCAAGACAGAGCTTCATCAGAGCATGATAGAGCTTCATCAGAGCAAGACAGAGCTTCATCAGAGCATGATAGAGCTTCATCAGAGCATGATAGAGCTTCATCAGAGCATGATAGAGCTTCATCAGAGCATGATAGAGCTTCATCAGAGCATGATAGAGCTTCATCAGAGCATGATAGAGCTTCATCAGAGCATGATAGAGCTTCATCAGAGCATGATAGAGCTTCATCAGAGCAAGATAGAGCTTCATCAGAGCATGATAGAGCTTCAGCAGAGCATGATAGAGCTTCATCAGAGCAAGATAGAGCTTCATCAGAGCAAGATAGAGCTTCAGCAGAGCATGATAGAGCTTCATCAGAGCATGATAGAGCTTCATCAGAGCAAGATACAGCTTCATCAGAGCAAGATAGAGCTTCATCAGAGCAAGATACAGCTTCATCAGAGCAAGATAGAGCTTCATCAGAGCAAGACAGAGCTTCATCAGAGCACGACAGAGCTTCATCAGAGCAAGATAGAGCTTCATCAGAGCAAGATAGAGCTTCATCAGAGCAAGACAGAGCTTCATCAGAGCATGACAGAGCTTCATCAGAGCAAGACAGAGCTTCATCAGAGCAAGATAGAGCTTCATCAGAGCAAGATAGAGCTTCATCAGAGCAAGACAGAGCTTCATCAGAGCTCTATCTTGATCTGATGAAGGTGAATTGAGCCAAAAATTTATTCAGCATTCTCTAATTTTTCCATTGCTGTTTTTCACGCGTACTTGGATCTATATATATATATATATATATATATATATATATATATATATATATATATATATATATATATATATATATATATATATATATATATATATATGCAGCAGGTTTTAATTTATTGGTGTTTGCAGGCGATGAGTCACAGTAACGTGGCTGAAGTATGTTGACCAGACCACACACTAGAAGGTGAAGGGACGACGACGTTTCGGTCCGTCCTGGACCATTCTCAAGTCGATTATGAGAATCGACAATCACAATTGACTTGAGAATGGTCCAGGACGGACCGAAACGTCGTCGTCCCTTCACCTTCTTGAGTGTGGTCTGGTCAACATACTCGTGTTTCATTGAACATGACAATGTTCTGTGTTCATTATGTAGTGTTCCTGCGTCTTGGTATAATTGGAAAAGGATTTCTCTGAATATCATATTTGTTCAAGGTGGACGAAAAGAACAAAAAACTACCTGAATAATGTATTATATTTATTATAATTTACCCAACATTTCGAACCTACATGGTTCATTCTCAAGTGAGGAGTGACATGAGATGATTGATGAAGATTAAGCCTCCCAAGAGGTGGCACGGGCATGAATAGCCCGTAAAGGGTATGAGACATGAGGACACGTCTGATTTACAACACTGGGAGGTCGGGGACGTACAAAGTTCCGTATACTAAGGCATACAAAGTTAAGGCAGGTGATAAGGTAATAAGGACGCAAGTGAACGCAGTGGGCATGTAACCCGTTCTCGCACTTGCTTATAGTCAATATCTTGCTTATGAATAAGTGCATATGTGACATACTAATTTATTGTGAATATTTGAGTTTACCTTGAAAAGCTGAATAGAAAACCACAACCTAACCTAACCTTCTTAGTATGTTAATATATTACAATTAGTAATGAACCTATACCTATATTGATGGGGGCACTAACGTCATCGTGGGCTTGTTCGCGTCCAGGGGCCAGATTCACGAAAGCACTTACGCAAACACTTACGAACCTGTACATCTTTTCTCAATCTTTGGCGGCTTTGTTTCCAATTATTAAACAGTTAATGAGCTCCGAATCACCAGGAGGCTGTTTATAACTATAACAACAGTTGAATGGGAAGTTTTCATGCTTGTAAACTGTTTAATAAATGTAACCAAAGCCGTCAAAGATTGAGGAAAGATGTACACGTTCGTAAGTGCTTTCGTGAATCTGACCCCAGGTCTTGTTCTCACTCTCACGGTCAGGAGAGTGAATGGTTCTGGTACTCGAGTGATTGTGGAGAGTTTTACTGCACTCATGTGTTGGGCTTCAAGAATGTGTGGCTTCCTTACATCTTGGGCTTCATCTAATATATGTAAGTGTTTTCATTCAACATTTCCCTTCTTAGGGTGATGTCATGGGGCTTCACTATTGTGATGTTTAGGGTGACAGGTCAATCGCCTCGTCAGCTTGGTCGACGTCATATCTGTCTACTTTGATTGAAGGCTACATGCTTCAGCAGACCAGGAGTACATATATACCAGGTTTGACATCTGCTGCATAGGGTTCTATGTGGGTTTTAGGGCTCTTTGTAACGAGGTCAGTGATCTTTGTTTTATAGTATATGACGATGTCTATGTTTGGGTTAGGGGGGTTGTGCTGTTTGCTCCTTTACGGATTATTTCTTTCATTATTCTTTACTCTTTCTTGTATTCACTGTGAATGGTGGATTTGTAGTGTTATTGGAGGTGTTGTGGTTTCTGTTCTTGGTTCAGGGTTGTACCACCGGTCCTGGTGCCGGCCTGGTCGACGACCGGGCCGCGGGGACGCTAAGCCCCGGAAGCGCCTCAAGATAACCTCAAGGTAAGGTCGTCTTATAGTAGTGTTGACCTCGTGGTTACTATAGCCAGTGGTCACCGGGACTTGTGTTAGCCTTTAAAACTGTTATCCTACCGTTTAGGAATAATCCTATGTTTGTAGGCTTAGTATATACAAGAAGACTGTTCAGAGGTGTCAGGTGGGGCTCAGGTGGGGCTCAGGTGTGGCTCAGGTGTGGCTCAGGTGGGGCTTAGGTGTGGCTGAGGTGGGGTTCAGGTGGGGCTCAGGTGTGGCTCACGTGGGGCTCAGGTGTGGCTGAGGTGGGGTTCAGGTGGGGCTGAGGTGGGGTTCAGGTGGGGCTGAGGTGGGGCTGAGGTGGGGCTCAGGTGGGGCTCAGGTGTGGCTCACGTGGGGCTCAGGTGTGGCTGAGGTGGGGCTCAGGTGTGGCTGAGGTGGGGTTCAGGTGGGGCTGAGGTGGGGCTCAGGTGGGGCTCAGGTGGGGCTCAGGTGGGGCTCAGGTGTGGCTCAGGTGTGGCTCAGGTGTGGCTCAGGTGTGGCTCAGGTGGGGCTCAGGTGGGGCTCAGGTGGGGCTCATGTGTGGCTAATTGGGGGGGTGCTGTGCAGATAATCCTCGTCGGAGGGTACAGAGATGAGAGCAATCTTGTTGCAAGTCTTTGTACATTATACAGTTTTGTTTATGCTTCAGAAGGTGCGGAATCCAGGCTGGTGCTGCTTATTTCAGTACTGGTCTAACACAGGCTGTAGATTGGCTTGAAGGGGTCCTGGCTTAGGTTTCTAAAAGATTCTGATGGTTGACAGCGTTCCATATGCTAGTGTGTGTGTGTGTGTGTGTGTGTGTGTGTGTGTGTGTGTGTGTGTGTGTGTGTGTGTGTGCGTGTGTGTGTGTGTGTGTGTGTGTGTGTGTGTGCGCGTGTGTGTGTACACAATGCTCTACACACTTGACCACGCCTGTTGAAACCTCCAGCGCCTTCCCAAAGTCCTGGGAGGATTTGAGTGATTGATCGGCTCTGTAGGACCTTCTAACCCTCCCCTCCGTCCCCTCGATCACCTCACCCCTCACCCCTCACCCCTCCACAGGACGCAGCCCCTCCACCTCTCCGAGGCGAATCTGTTTGATTAAAAGATACTCAGTGTGATTGAGTGTACGGGAATGTGTTATTTGGCGGCGAATGGCTTCGATTTTGGTGTTTTTTTGGGTCTGTGTGTGTGTGCGTGTGTGTGTGTGTGTGTGTGTGTGTGTGTGTGTGTGTGTGTGTGTGTGTGTGTGTGTGTGTGTGTGTGTGTGTGTGTGTGTGTGTGTAGTCACTTAGTTGTATTTACCTAGTTGAGTTTGCGAGGGTTGAGTTTCGGCTCTTTGGTCCCGCCTCTCAACTGTCAATCAACTGGTGTACAGATTCTTGAGCCTATTGGGCTCTATCATATCAACATTTGAAACTGTGTATGGAGTCAGCCTCCACCACATCACTGCTTAATGCATTCCATCTGTTAACTATTCTGACACTGAAAAAGTTCTTTCTAACGTCCCTGTGGCTCATGTGGGTACTCAGTTTCCACCTGTGATCCCTTGTTCGCGTACCACCCGTGTTAAACAGTTTATCTTTATCTACCCTGTCAATTCCTCTGAGAATTTTGTAGGAAGTGATTATGTCTCCCCAAACTCTGCTTTCTTTCAGCAACGTGAGGTGTATTTCACGCAGCCTTTCCTTGTAACTCATGCCTCTTAGTTCTGGGACTAGCCTAGTGGCATGCCTCTGAACCTTTTCCAGCTTCGTCTTGTGCTTGACAAGGTAAGGGCTCCATGCTGGGGCCGCATACTCCAGGATTGGTCTTACATACGTCGTATATAAGGTTCTGAATTATTCCTTACACGGGTTCCTGAAGGCAGTTCTAATGCTAGCCAGCCTTACATACGCCGCTGATGATGTGGGCTTCAGGAGATAGGTTTGGCGTGATATCAACTTCTAGATCTATCTCTGTCCGTTTCATGAATGACTTCATCTCCCATTCTGTATCCTGTGTCTGGCCTCCTGTTTCCACTGCCTAGTTTCATTACATTATATTTCCTTGGATTGAACTTTAGTAGCCATTTGTTGGACCATTCCTTCAGTTTGTCTAGGTCATCTTGTAGCCTCATACTATCTTCCTCTGTCTTAATCCTCCTCATAATTTTTGCAGCATCAGGAAACAATGAGAGGAACGAGTTTATTCCCTCTGGGAGATCATTTACATATATCAGAAACAGTATAGGTCCAAGGACTGAACCCTGCGGGACTCCACTTCTGACGCCTCGCCTAATCTGAGACCTCACCCCTCACAATGACTCGCTGTCTTCTGCTGCTTAGGTACTCCCTTATCCAATGGAGTACCTTCCCTTTCACTCTTGCCTACATCTCCAGTTTATGCACTAGTTTCTTGTGTGGTACTGTATCAAAGGCTTTCTGGCAATCCAAAAATATGCAGTCTGCCTACCCCTCTTTTTCTTGCCTGATTTGTGTTGCCTGGCCGTAGAATTCAATTAATCCTGTGAGGCAGGACCTGCCATCCCTGAACCCATGTTGATGCTGTGTTACAAAGTTCTTTCGCACCAGATGTTCCACTATTTTTTTCGCACAATCTTTTCCATCAACTTGCATGGTATGCAGGTTAGGGACACTGGCCTGTAGTTCAGTGCCTCCTGTCTATTCCCCTTCTTGTATAACATGACTACATTAGTTGTCTTCCAAATTTTGGGCGGTTACCCTTTTACCAGTGATTTGTTGTGCACTATGGAGAGTGGCAGGCACAGTGCTTCTGCTCCTTCTTTTAGTATCCAAGGGGAGATTCCATCTGGGCCTATAGCCTTTGTCACATCTAACTCTAGCAAAATCTTCCTTACCTCCCCCACTGGTAATCCCGAACTCCTCTAATGGTGCCTAATTAACTATTCCCTCTCTTATCACTGGAATCTTTCCTTGCTCTTATGTGAAGACTTCCCGGAATTTCTGTGCGAGCGTGTGTGTGTGTGTGTGTGCGTGCGGGTGTGTGTCTACGCTCGTGCGTTCGCGTATTTGTGCACACACACACACACACACACACACACACTACGTGGGCTTCAGGTGCAACTCTTGGGTCCCACCTTTTCATAAATCAGTCAAGCCATGTTATGGCTGCAGGTGTGCCTGGGGCTTGTGGCCCAGCCTGGTGCTGGTGGCCCAGCCTGGGGCTTGTGGCCCAGCCTGGTGCTGGTGGCCCAGCCTGGTGCTGGTGGCCCAGCCTGGTGCTGGTGGCCCAGCCTGGTGCTGGTGGCCCAGCCTGGTGCTGGTGACCCAGCCTGGTGCTGGTGGCCCAGCCTGGTGCTGGTGACCCAGCCTGGTGCTGGTGGCCCAGCCTTGGTGCTGGTGGCCCAGCCTGAGCCAGCCTGATCATCTTACAAACACACAGATGTTGCCGTCCCAAAAAAGCTTGTTACTAGCTGCCAATATAATTATGAGGTGTGAAGATTAGGTACAATTGCAAATGTACAAATCTCCTCTGAGGTCTCATTAAGATCTTTTGTGTCCTCTGTAATCCTTTTTGCGCTACCGCTCACAGGGGTGAGAATGGGGGGTGGGTCGTTAACTAGCAGCCTCCAGGGTAACAATAAAATTAATGTCTTGCTCGCTTCTCCCACGCTAGAGAAGTATTTCCACTCATTCTTATTCATCAGCCGGTGCTCTAGCATCTGCTAATGGCCTCTCTAGTCTTTCAGTCCCTGGGAAAAATCTTACATGTCTCAATCATGTCCCACCAATATCTTCTGTTTTCATTTTCAGGCGTCTGGGCTCTGTAACCAGCCTGGGAGAAGATCTGTGTACTTCCGCTTGTTTCCTTTTATGGTTTATATGTTTATTTAGGTGAGGGCTGCATATTGTACCATTGGTCTGATGAACGTTTTACCCATTTTTCTTGATAATCCCTAGTTTCACACACGGCGCTAATGTTATTTGGTTTGTGTGTATGTCTAGTGGAAGTGTCAGCGGCGATCCTGGTGGTGCCTTGGTCATCAGTGCTCTCCTCTCCGGGTCTTGCTCTCCTTTATCTCCTTAGATATTGCATCGACCAAATCATAGAGCTCAATGTCGTGACGGAATTCCCTTTGCTGGATGGATATCGTTGTATACTTACAATCTCCAACCATTCTATGTGTCTAAGTGGTTGATACCTGGTTGATACCTGGTTGATGGGGTTCTGGGAGTTCTTCTACTCCCCAAGCCCGGTCCGAGGCCAGGCTTGACTTGTGAGAGTTTGGTCCACCAGGCTGTTGCTTGGAGCGGCCCGCAGGCCTACATACCCACCACAGCCCGGTTGGTCCGGCACTCCTTGGAGGAATAGGTAAAAATGGAGGTTGTGTTGTTATTTTTCTAAATGGTTATTGTCAAGGGATAAGTGTCATCAGTGACAGACCTGGAGTTCAGGCCTCATTCATTCCTCCCCCTTGGCCATCTTTTAACTTTCCGGCAGTTCACTAAGGGATGTGGTGACCGCAAATGGCATGCACTGAGATTTTCTCTTTTATTAACAATGTTGAGTACTGCAGCTTGTGTGTGTGCGTGTGTGTGTGTGTGTGTGCGTGTGTGTGTGTGTGTGTGCGTGTGTGTGTGTGTGTGTGCGTGTGTGTGTGCGTGTGTGCGTGTGTGTGTGTGTGTGTGTGGGTGTGTCATTGAACTCGAGAAACTATTACAAACGCAATCCTGAATACATGTATAGTTATAGGCTTCTATAAGACAGTTTTGATGCACACACACACACACACTCAGACACACACACACACACACACACACACACACACACACACACACACACACACACACACACACACACACACACACACACACACACAAGAGCGCCCAGCAGGGCCACCAGGAGCCAAGGGCTCCCAGGCTCAACACACGAGGCTCAGGCTGATTTGATACAAACACGCTCCCTGACGTGTCTATATACAGAGGCAGCTATAAACATGTGTCAGTACAAGCGTGCATGCAAATGTGCTTCATTGTATACACCTGCACTGTGACCAGCCGCCGCCTCCCTCTCCCCTCCCCTTCCCCCTCCCCTCTCTCTCTCTCTCTCTCTCTCTCTCTCTCTCTCTCTCTCTCTCTCTCTCTCTCTCTCTCTCTCTCTCTCTCTCTGTTTTTCTCCAATTCTCGTTTCCTCTTCATTCTCCTTACCCCATCAGTTTACCTTACGTTTTCTTATCTCCTTCCTTCTCTCTCACTCTCTCATTTTCTCAGGGCCTCTCTACCCACCCATTCATATACCTTTCCCCCCTCCCCTCCTCTCCCCATCCCCCCCCCCTCCCCCCTCTCCCCCTCCCCCCTCCCATCCCCTCCCACATTTGCCCCTTCCACGGTTTTGTTCTAGTTTTCTTTTCTCCACTTATTGTTCCTCTTCCTCCACTTGCTCTCATCATTTGTGTGTCTGCCTTCCCCCCCCCCCCCCGCCCCATCTTGTGCCCACCACACCACACTCCACCACACTGCACCCCATCTCACCACACTACACCCCATCCATTATCAAGCACATCACAACTTACACCACGCCCACATCACCGTACCATACCCTTCCCATACCCCTTCACCACGCCCTCCATCATACCCAAGCCCCCACCCCACGCCCCCACCCCACGCCCCCACCCCACGCTCCCGCCCCCCACCCCACGCCCCCCTCCCTCAATGCACCACACTCCACACGTCCCTGCGTCAACTATCATCCCTGATTACTAATTTATCTCTCTCTCGCCAGGTGAGTACCCGCCAGCAAGGTCCCTCGTGAGTAAGAATGCGTTCAGCCTGTAATGAGTGAGGGGACCACGGGGTGAGTAGCAGTGGAAGAAGAGGGAGGACGTAAGTACTCATCTCCCACCAGGTGAGTAACAGGTGAATATGGAGCACTGATGAGTCGGGCTCCCACACAGTGAACTGCCAACAATAATTAGTAGGTATAATGGGAGTTATTTTTGGTGCTATTGTGATGATGTAGATCGTTGGGTCGTGGTTGGTCGTCGGACCGTAGTCGTTGGGTCGTGTTTGGTCGTCGGACCGTAGTCGTTGGATCGTGGTTGGTCGTTGGGTCGTGGTTGGTCGTCGGACCGTAGTCGTTGGGTCGTGGTTGGTCGTCGGACCGTAGTCGTTGGGTCGTGGTTGGTCGTCGGACCGTAGTCGTTGGATCGTGGTTGGTCGTCGGACCGTAGTCGTTGGGTCGTGGTTGGTCGTCGGACCGTAGTCGTTGGATCGTGGTTGGTCGTCGGACCGTAGTCGTTGGGTCGTGGTTGGTCGTTGGACCGTAGTCGTTGGATCGTGTTTGGTCGTCGGACCGTAGTCGTTGGGTCGTGGTTGGTCGTCGGACCGTAGTCGTTGAGCCGTGGTTGATCATCAGACCGTAGTCATTAGGTCGTGATTGGTCACGACCCAACAAATACACACACTCAGTATGATCTCCACGAACAGACAATCAAGGACATTACAATGACCGCATACGACCATCACACACTCGCTGGTGTGCCAACTAACTTGTAATACATCCACATGAAGCAAGAGGCTGCTATGTAAATACACTTTGAACAACAAAGGCATCGATGAGAATGACAAAGACATGTGTGTGAAATTCAAAGTCAAGTGTGTGTGAAAATTTTGAAAAATTAACTCTCCAAAGTTCATTTTCACATTTTTATTTATGGTCTGATGCCTAGAAGAGTTTCGCGATAGAGTTCTCTCATTTTCAAAGATAAATTTTATGTACACCGTTTCATGCTTATATTTGTTTTTGGGTGAGGTGCTGGGACACAAACCAATGGGTAAATCAATAGGTAAAGACAATTTTACATAGAACACGAAGCAATGGGTACATTACGTATCTCTTTTCTTGCTTCTGGGGTCTTGAAGTGGGTAGAATGTAATTATGTATTAATTGACTGTTGATTGCTAGTGTTGACTTTTTGATGTGTAGTGCCTAGCTGATGTCGAGCCGCCTGCTGTCGCTGTATCTATCGATAATTTCTGTGTTGCTTGTTAAGATTTCTCTGGAGATGGTCTGGTTGTGAGAGGAGATTATATGTTGTTTGTGCATTGTTAATCGCCTAGAAAGAGACGTTGTTGTCTTGCCTATGTACTGAGATCTTTGGGGCTGACAGTCCCCAAGTGGGCATGTGAAGGCATAGACGACGTTGGTCTCTTTCAAGGCGTTCTGTTTGGTGTCTGGAGAGTTCTTCATGAGTAGATTGGCCGTTTTCTTGTTTTTGTTGTAAATTGTCAACTGTATCTTCTGATTTTTGTCTGTGAGGATAACGGTCCTATTAATAATATCTTTCAGGGGACTTTCCTCCGTTTTATGAGCCGTCGAAAAGAAGTTCCTGTTAAACAGTTTGATAGGGAGTACAAGTGTTGTGCTAGTTGACTCTTCAGAGGTTGCATGGCGTTTCACCTTTCGTTTAATGACGCCTTTAACATAACCGTTAGAGAAGTCATTGTTGACTAGGACCTGCCTTACCCTACAGAGTTATTTATCGACTTGCTTCCAACCAGAGCTGTGAGTGAGAGTTCGGTCGACGTAAGCGTTGACAACACTCCTCTTGTACCTGTCTGGGGCAGTCACTGTTGGCATTAAGGCACATTCCTATGTTCGTGTCCTTAGTGTAGACTGCAGTATGCAAGCCTCCAATCCTTTCCGTGACTGTTACATCTAGAAACAGCTGCTTCCCATCACTATGCCTCCTTCAGCTGCTGCAGACGTCTGACATCAGGTACCTGCATATATATATATATATATATATATATATATATATATATATATATATATATATATATATATATATATATATATATATATATATATATATATATGTCGAACCTAGTAGCCAGAACGCACTTCTCGGCCTACTATGCAGGGCCCGATTTGCCTAATAAGTCAAGTTTTCCTGAATAAATATATTTTCTCTAATTATTTTCTTCTGAAATGATGAAGCTACCCATTTCATTATGTATGAGGTCAATTTTTTTTTATTGGAGTTAAAATTAACGTAGATATATGACCGAACCTAACCAATCCTACCTAACCTAACCTAACCTATCTTTATAGGTTAGGTTAGGTTAGGTAGCTGAAAAAATTAGGTTAGGTTAGGTTAGGTAGGTTAGGTAGTCGAAAAAATATTAATTCATGAAAACTTGGCTTATTAGGCAAATCGGGCCTTGCATAGTAGGCTGAGAAGTGCGTTCTGGCTACTAGGTACGACATATATATATATATATATATATGTCATGTCAGCAGGAAGATCTTAGATCCTGGTGAGATGACAGAGGCACCAACCACGTCAGCCACAGCTCCGCGCCACAAGGGAGGCGGAGAATGAATAGATGAAACACACAAGCCGCTCGCTCCAGCGTCGCATATATTAATAGTCCTTGCCTACCTTGTGGTTACTTTGTGTTGGTTTCGGGGCTTTGCATCCCCCGCGGCCCGGTCGTCGACCAGGCCTCCTCGCTGCTGGACTGGTCAACCAGGCTCTTGGACACGGCTGCTCGCAGCCTGACGTATGAGTCACAGCCTGGTTGATCAAGTATCCTATGGAGGTGTTTATCAAGTTTTCTCTTGAACACTGTGAGGGGGTCGGCTAGTTATGCCCCTTATGTGTAGTGGAAGCGTGTTGAACAGTCTCGGGCCTCTGATGTTGATAGAGTTCTCTCTCAGAGTACCTGTTGCACCTCTGCTCTTCAACGGGGGTATTCTGCACATCCTGCCATGCCTCCTGGTCTCATGTGATGTTATTTCTGTGTGCAGGTTTGGGACCAGCCCCTCTACTATTTCCCCACGTGTAAATTATTATGTATCTCTCCCGCCTGTGCTCAAGAGAATCCAGATTTAGGCTCTTTAGTCGGTCCCAATAGTTTAGACAATTTACTGAGTGGATTCTAGCAGTAAAGGATCTCTGTATATTTATGTCGAGTCGTCGAGAGAGGCAAAGTTACTATGAGGAGAAAACACTATACTAGCATGACTATAGCATTTGGGAGAGACGTGAGGACAAGGTGCTGGGGGTATGAGGACAAGGTGCTGGGGGTATGAGGATAGAGTGAAAAACGGTCCCCAACCACTTGGACGATAGGGAATCGAACGCCGACCCCGCAAGAAGCAAGACTATCACTGTACCGATCAGTGCATGTAAGTGGGACACCCAGAGAGGAGCAGTGGCACCTTTGGCACAATCAGAGTGTTTGACAGTCAGAGTTCCGCCGCACCACAGTCAGCTTAACTCGGCACTCAGATGGTTTACAGCAGCAGTAGAACTCTCGAAATCGGACACAGGTAACACCTCTCTCCTCAATGCTCCCTTTGTCCCAGCAGCTCCCCTGATTGTTCTCTCTCTCTCTCTCTCTCTCTCTCTCTCTCTCTCTCTCTCTCTCTCTCTCTCTCTCTCTCTCTCTCTCTCTCTCTCTCTCTCTCTCTCTCTCTCTCTCTCTCTCTCTTTCTCTCTCTTTCTCTCTCTCTCTCTCTCTCTCCCAGCTCCCCACGTCCCAGCCCCCCCCCGTCCCAGCCCCCCCCCCGTCCCAGCCCCCCCCGTCCCAGCTCCACCTTGCCACATTCCCCCAACATGTTTTTGTTTATTGAAGTGAGAATTAACGCTAAAAATAATTTTAATTTTGAGCGGTAATTCGCGAGAATGAAGTTCAATTTATTAAACAGTTTATCATTGGTATGCCATTGCACTCGCAATAATTAGACCCAGTGACGTAATTTAGGGGGGGGGGGTTGTCTATGTGTATATCTGATCACTGATTGGTGGAGTGAAGGCCTAAAGTTAATAGATGTGCATTTAATTACGACTTTTGATTGGTGGAACGTCCCGGTCATGTTTACAAATCCGCTGATCAAGCCGCTCATTGGTCGGGTGAGAAACCTTTCGACCAATTAACAAGTAGATCACGCAGGTGTGTGAACAGAGTTAATAAATTGGTGTACACGTGTCTCCGTGTGTACACCTGCGACCAGGGCATGTGCGTGCGTACATGTAAGTATGTCTGGGAATGTGTATCCTTGTACGTACACGCCAACCAGGGCATACAAACGAGGCAGTTGGGTAGTTAGGAATGCGTGTGAGCGCGCGCGTTGGCCAGTCAGCTGTGCATTATCCATGACTTCACCGGCCTAGTTGTGGCTAGCGGTAGGCATCAGGCGCTAGCTCTAGGGCCCCGCCTGATGGGGGTGGTGCAGCTATAACCTAATTCCTTCTCTTATTATTCCACACTGGATCAGCTTCTCTAGTCACTTTGAAGGGTAGGATTCGTTCCCCCCCCCCTGCAGCCTGTATCTGGTACGTCGTGATCATATCTCCATGGAGGGTCTGGTACGTTGTGATGTATGACCACGTGACAGGGTCACTTGTAGTGGGGTTACATGGGGTCGTCTCGGCCTGTTATCATAGCCTGTCTTGGTTATCTACGTTATCAGACTCATTGTGTATCATTAGATATCATTAATTTCCCATTGGGTTTATAATGTGTTGTATGGTGTTGGTGTTGTTGTATGGTGTTGGTGTTGTTGTATGGTGTTGTATGGTGTTGTATGGTGTTGTATGGTGTTGATGTTGATGGTGGTGGTGTTGATGGTGTTGTATGGTGTTGTATGGTGTTGTATGGTGTTGTATGGTGTTGATGTTGATGGTGGTGGTGTTGATGGTGTTGTATGGTGTTGGTGTTGTTGTATGGTGTTGTATGGTGTTGTATGGTGGTGGTGGTGATGGTGGTGGTGTTGTTGTATGGTGTTGTATGGTGTTGTATGGTGTTGATGTTGATGGTGGTGGTGTTGATGGTGTTGACGGTGGCATATCCAAGCGCAAGTCTCTATTTTTGTTTTCTATTCGGGGTTTGCAACTGTTAGTTTCTTGTAAGGAAGTGTCCATATGTGTCCTGTGAGGACACTCACTATGTGTCCGCCACACCTGGAGCCTGGCTGGCCTCTCCCGTAGTGCTGGAGGCTGCTCCTGGGCGCCTCACCCGCCTCACTAGTGTGGCGTCGTGTGGAACTAGTGTGGCGTCGTGTGGAACTAGTGTGGCGTTGTGTGGAACTAGTGTGGCGTCGTGTGGAACTAGTGTGGCGTCGTGTGGAACTAGTGTGGCGTTGTGTGGAACTAGTGTGGCGTCGTGTGGAACTAGTGTGGCGTCGTGAGGAACTGGTGTGGCGTTGTGTGGAGCTAGTGTGGCGTCGTGTGGAACTGGTGTGGCGTCGTGTGGAACTAGTGTGGCGTCGTGAGGAACTGGTGTGGCGTTGTGTGGAGCTAGTGTGGCGTCGTGTGGAACTAGTGTGGCGTCGTGTGGAGCTAGTGTGGCGTCGTGTGGAACTAGTGTGGCGTCGTGTGGAACTAGTGTGGCGTCGTGTGGAACTGGTGTGGCGTCGTGTGGAACTGGTGTGGCGTCGTGTGGAACTGGTGTGGCGTCGTGTGGAACTAGTGTGGCGTTGCGTGGAACTAGTGTGGCGTTGCGTGGAACTAGTGTGGCGTCGTGTGGAACTAGTGTGGCGTCGTGTGGAACTAGTGTGGCGTCGTGTGGAGCTAGTGTGGTGTGTGATAGTGTGTCCTCCTGTGGGAGGGTGGTAGCGAAGATGGGGAGTGATGTGAGCAGATGTCAGGAATATTCGCGGTCCAAAATGCGGGGGGACCTAGCAAGCCACTTCCCCTTCTTCTTGACACTTACTATCTCTCTCTCTCTCTCTCTCTCAGGAGAGAGAGAGAGAGAGAGAGAGAGAGAGAGAGAGAGAGAGAGAGAGAGAGAGAGAGGGGGAGAGAGAGAGAGAGAGAGAGAGAGAGAGAGAGAGAGAGAGAGAGAGAGAGAGAGAGAGAGAGAGAGAGAGAGAGAGAGAGAGAGAGAGAGAGAGAGAGAGGGGAGGGGGTGTGAGCAAGCCCCTACTCTCCCCTCATAACAGCTGCTGACATAGTTCACCCAAATATTAAACCATTCAGGCCGCCAAACGAGGAGTTTAAGGAAATGTCCCTCTGATAAAATGGCCGCCATCTGCCCGCCATTAAAGAAACCACATCTATAACTCTCCCCAGAATGGACAAAAGATTATATAATTTGCATTTTTACTATTACAAGCGCTCGTATTTGTGGAGGAAATGTTAATTTAATAATATATGTTAGCATGTGGTGTGTGTGTGTACTCCCCTAGTTGTGCTTGCGTGGGGGTTGAGCTCTGGCTCTTTATTCCCGCCTCTCAATCATCAATCAACTGGTGTACAGATTCCTGAGTCTATTGGGCTGTATCATATCTACACTTGAAACTGTGTATGGAGTCAGCCTCCACCACAACACTGCCTAATGCATTCCATTTGTCAACCACTCTGACACTAAAAAAAGTTCTTTCTAATATCTCCGTGGCTCACTTGGGCGCTCAGTTTCCACCTGTGTCCCCTAGTGCGTGTGCCCCTTGGGCACTGTCTTTATCTACCCTGTCAGTTCCTCTAAGAATCTTGTATGTGATGATCATGTCCCCCCTAACTCTTCTGTCTTCCAGCGACGTGAGGTAAAATTCCCGTAGTCTCTCCTCGTAGCTCATACCCCTCAGTTTGGGTACTAGTCTGGTGGCAAACCTTTGAACCTTTTCCAGTTTAGTCTTATGCTTGGCTAGATATGG
>NC_091159.1:44273224-44281214 GCF_040958095.1 Procambarus clarkii | reverse complement strand
CTGATGAAGCTCTATCATGCTCTGATGAAGGGGAATTGAGCCAAACAGGCGTTTAGCATTCTCTAATTTTTCAATTGCGGTTTTTGGTTTGGTAAAATACCTTCGTTAGTATTGACGCAAATAAAAAACCTCATAGTCAATAACTCATTTTTTTAAATTATAAAATGTCCATGTTTTTTTAGAGTTTAACTTACTAAGAAAATTATTATATAGTTATTTTCGTACCTCAAATATATTGTTCCCTATCAACTTGGTCATACATTCCCGACGCCATTTTAAAAGGAGCTTTACGATGTTTCGTTTTGTTTTTCCCAAGAGAGACAACGCCTGAAAATCTTCCCTCATGTAAAATAATGCGTTTAAACGAGATGTTTTGGAGGAATCAGTCATCCTGGAGTAAAAATGTTGGCCCTCGGCAACATTTTATACCTACATGAGCAGACGTTTGATGGTAATCGTCGTTTATCTGTGAATTTTCACCATCCTGGGAGAAAATATTGAGTAATTGTGGCCGAATTGAAAGAAAGACGCGATTATTCTATCCTCTGAATGAAATATTGATCCGGAAGATTTATTCCCCAAGTGAGACAACGCCTGCCATTTTCTCCCATCTAAATCAACTAATACCGACAACATTACTGTTGAATTACACATCATCCTGGGAGTAAAATAAAAATAAAAATTATCCCGATTTTTTTTTCTCCCAACTGGGACAACGCCCGACATTTTCTCCTCTAAATCCACACCTCTCTAGTCACTACTATCCTCTTCGGCCCTTTTTCTCTCACATATCACCTATCCTTCTCCCTCAACTAACCCCTTCCCACCCCCGACCCCCTCCTCATCCTGCCCCAACCCCCCTCCCCCTCCCCGTGCTCAATAATACAGCAGTATTTAGCAATAAGCTGGAGAGGTTGACGGGCGACGAGGACCCCTTGACTGACAGGATGGCACTGGGGGCCGTCCACCTCCGCCCTCCCTCTTATATACACCTCTGTGGTGACGTCACGGTTCACCTCTGTGGGTGACGTCTCGGTTCACCTCTGTGGTGACGTCACGGTTCACCTCTGTGGTGACGTCACGGTTCACCTCCGTGGGTGACGTCTCGGTTCACCTCTGTGGTGACGTCATGGTTCACCTCTGTGGTGACGTCACGGTTGGTACTCCTGTCTACCTGTCTGTATTAACCAGCGTCCTGTGTCACTGTTCATGTGTTATGTGTCATTGTTCCCGCATTAGGTAGTATTATTCATGTATTATGTATCGTTGTTCTCAGTCTGTGAGATCTCTTACCGCCCGACTCTTGCCAATCTTACAGACTGTACACGGAAGACAAACACATTAAACACGAACAGATAAACACGTGACAAAGACACACACACACACACACACAGGTGAAGGAAACAAGTGAAGGCGCAGGGACCTGTCAAGGAACTTCTTGTATCGCCTCTTTCAGGACGATCGCCGGAAATTGATGATTAATGGGAAACAACCTTGAGACGATGGTTTCTGGCCCCAACACACACCGTCTTTACGACATCCGCTAGTTAGTTCACACGGGCCGGGACAGCCCCCCCCCCTGTAACACCATCCCTTTCCACCCTGGAAGGGGGGGGGGACATGTCAACCCCCCTCCCTTTCTTACAACCATCTTTTCCTCAACCCTCTTCCTTCAGCCCCCCTTACACCTTCTCACCCTCCCCCCCTTTCAACTCCCCCCTCTCCCCTACAAAAAAAATATGTATATCTTCTTAAAATCTTTATTCCCTAAGTCCTTGTTTGATAAACTACATTGTTTTTATTTTAAAATTCGATTATAATTCAGCAAATATAACTTTTATCACTAATATTACAATTATTGTACTATTAACAACAACTATAATAAAAATAATGATGCCAATAATAATCAATTATGACAGTAATCAATTTAATCTATTTGCTAAAGTATATTTTGTTTTGAAAGGACAATATAAGGTCACAACGTTGTAAGGAGGCAACCTCTACGTTGGCGGCCATCTTGGAATACCAATGGCGACCGGAAGTGAGCGTGTCTCCTATTGAGAACGTAATTCGTCCTGATTGTTTAATTTTTTCCAGACATCAGAAGCGCGGAGGGGAAGTGAGGTAACATAAACAGCTCTTAAGAGTTCCTTTTATGGCGGTTTTGTGGAGCGATACGTCTCTCTGTCTGTCTGTCTGCCTGGGCTGTCTGGGCTGTCTGTCTGTCTGTCTGGCTGGGCTGTCTGTCTGTCTGTCTGTCTGTCTGTCTGTCTGTCTGTCTGTCTGTCTGTCTGTCTGTCTCATTTACTGCCTGTCTCATGGTATCCAGGCGTCGGGACGGTTGCTTGTGAATGATGTAAAACTCTCATCCATTCCTTGCTCATCTCTGCCTTTGTTGTTTAAGATTCAGCAACTGGGAACAAAAAAAAAAGTTCCAGGTAGCACGAGCTATGGTGAGCCCGTAGTGGACTGGCACAGGAGCGGGGCTGTGACGCACCTCTCAGCCTTCTTCATCCATTACTTACGCCAGTTTGGAATGGATGAAGTCAAGTTATCCCAGTTTGCCTTTTACACCTGTCTCTGTTTACCTTCCGCCTATCTTTGTTTAACTTCCGTCTATCCTCGTTTAACTTCCGTCTATCCTCGTTTAACTTCCGTCTATCCTCGTTTAACTTCCGTCTATCCTCGTTTAACTTCCGTCTATCCTCGTTTAACTTCCGTCTATCCTCGTTTAACTTCCGTCTATCCTCGTTTAACTTCCGTCTATCCTCGTTTAACTTCCGTCTATCCTCGTTTGACTTCCGCCTATCCTCGTATATCCCTGTCTCCCTCCCATCCTCCCCCAACCCCCCTTTAAGGACGACGACCTAGACACATGTCACAATATCTCAGCTCTTCTGTCGTCCGGTCTCGTTAAGTCTTCCAGGGGGGGGGCGCCCCCAGCCCACCAGCGCCTCAACACCGCTTAACGGCGCTGAACACGCCACTGATCGGGTTTAACGAGCTCAACCGCGAGGCACATGGGTTCAACGATCTGAAACCCAACCATATCAGTTTTTACCCATATGAACCCCACATTTTTGAGTTTTAACGATCAGAAACCGTTCTGGAAGACGGATATAATCACGTTCCGTACCTGTTGTGTTCGTGTGTTGAGAGGTGGGGGTGCAGGGAGGACACACACACACACACAGCGGGCCCGGGCGCCGAACACAACAACAGTCAGGTCGGTTAGTCAGAAAACAGCGGACACAGAAAGTGGGATAAAAGAAAACGGCTCGCACAGGTAGTGGGGCATTAACCAAAACCGCGGACACAGGAAATGAAACGCCAGCGTTAAAACAAATAAACACAGACACACACACAAACTAAGACACAAACACCCACACACATACAAGAGGATCAGCGGGATGGTATGGATGCAATTAGCGAGGCTACATATACATAAGAGCTAAATATACATAAGATGTATACAGCTGAAGGGTATTCATGCGTATGAGATGAAGCGTATTGGTTAGGCCACGTCGGGATGGTCCAGGGTCTGACTCCAGGGTAGGGAGAGGCCATTTTAAATGACTGTTTACAGTCAAAGCCTCTAATCACCTGGCAGTAAATAGGTACTTAAGGAGCAGAGGGGGGGGGGAACCTTTTGGCATACGAAGCCTTGTTTTACTGAGGGAAGATCTCATAAGCCCACCTGTTTACAGGAGGATAATAATGTCCTGTAAAAGATGGCTATATATTACAGTGGCTTACAGTTAAAGCTACAAAAGAACTTATGTATTTAAATACTCTTTGTGTTACAGCAACATGTGAAGAGAAAGAGAAGTATTTCCTGACTCCAAGATAATTTCAGCATACGTTTCAGTATTAGGATCTGACTATTGAAACATTACAAAAATTCCAAATTATTTGAATTATTATTATTATGCTATTAATTGTTATTTAAGTATTTCACAGGAATTTTAAATTGCTGTCAAAAAGCCACACTACCATTCTGTCATATCTACATTTTGAAACTGTGTATGGAGTCAGCCTCCACCACATCACTTCCTAGTGTATTCCATTTACTAACTACTCTGACACGGAAAAGTTCTCTCTAATGTCTCTGTGGCTCATTTGGGTACTCAGTTTCCACCTGTGTCCCCTTGTGCGTGTTCCACCCGTGTTAAATAGTTTGTCTTTGTCCACCCTGTCAATTCCTCTGAGAATCTGGTAGTGATCATGTCTTCCCTAACTCTTCTGTCTTCCAGGAACGTGAGGTTACGGTCTCGTAGCCTTTCCTCGTAACTCATAACTCTCAGCTCGGGAACTATGCTGGTGGCATACCTCTGAATCTTCTCAAACTTTGTCTTGTGTTTAGGTATGCACTCGTGGTTGGAGCTGCATACTGCACGATTGGTCTGACATTTGGAGTATATAAGGTCTGAATGATTTTTTACACAAGTTTCTGAACGCCGTTCTTATGTTGGCCAATCTGGCATATGCCGCTGATGTTATCCTCTCGATGCGTATAGACCTTCAGGGGACACGTCTGGCGTGATATTATCCCCCAGGTCTTTTTCTCTCTGATTCTTGAACAATTTCATCTCCCAAATGATATCTTGTATCTGGCCTCTTGCTTCCGAAATGTAATGTAACCTTCATTACATTATATTTGCTCCGGTTAAACTCTAACAGCCATTTGTTGGACCATTCCTTCATTTTGTCCGGGTCTTTTTGAAGTCTCATGCTGTCCTCTGTCTTAGTCCTTCTCATAATTTTGGCATCGTCAGCAAACATTGAGAGGAATGAGTTTATATCTTATGGAAGATCATTTACGTATATCAGAAACAGGATAGGTCCGAGTACAGAGCCCTGTGGGACTCCACTGGTGACTTCACGCCAATCTGAGGTCTCACCCCCTCACTGTAACTCTGCTTCCTATTGCTTAGGTACTCCCTTATCCACTGATGCACCTTACCAGCTACACCTGCCTGTTTCTCCAGCTTATGCACCAGCCTCTTCTTGGGTACTGTGTCAAAGGCTTTCCTACAGTCCAAGAAAATGCAGTCTGCCCCACCCTTTTCTTTCGTGTGTGTGTGTGTGTGTGTGTGTGTGTGTGTGTGTGTGTGTGTACCTGTATGATCGTCAACTTATGTAGTTATGTAAATAAACGAAAATCCCATGCGAAGAAGCTCCTTTATTTCTCCACCCAAATCCCCCCACTCATGCACATGTCTAGCCTACGCATGAAACAACCCAGCAGACCCCACGCCAATTACAATACCGGGAATTCCGTCGCATAAATAACTAAGCCTCTTTCTTACCCCAAACCAGTATTTAACCTGCAGGCCTTTACTGTCTCTAAGCTTATCCCATTTACACATTGTTTCGTGTCCCATTTTGTGTTTATATATTAGGAGGAGGAGGAGGAGGAGGAGGAGGAGGAGGAGGAGGAGGAGGAGGAGGAGGAGGAGGAGGAAGAGGAGGCAAGAGGAGGAGACAGGAGAAGGAGGAGGTGTAAAAAATCATCCAACATTTGCCTGTTTATTTGATTGGTTGTTCAGTTCACTGTTTGTTCAGTTGATTAGTTGTTTAGATGATTAGTTGATTAGTTGACTAGTGGTTTAGTTTAGTTGTTTGTTCAATTGTTTTTGTTGATTGGTTCTTTAATATATAGCGGTTTAGTTGATTAATTAGTTGATTGTTTTGTTAATTGATTAGTTGATTGTTTAATTGATTGTTTAGTTGACTGGTTAGTTGATTGTTTAGTTGGTTGTTTAGTTGATTAGTTGTTTAGTTGCCTCTTTACTTGACTTTGTTTACTTACCTGTTTGTTTATTTGTGCGTTTCATTGACTGTTTGACTATTTAGTTGATTGGTTATTTGTTTGACTGGTTGTTTGCTTGATTATATTCCTGATTGCGTTTTTATTGCATGTTTTTTTGGTTTAGTTGTTTGCTTGGTTGTTTGTGTGTAGTTGTTTGCTTGGTTGTTTGTGTGTAGTTGTTTGCTTGGTTGTTTGTGTGTAGTTGTTTGCTTGGTTGTTTGTGTGTAGTTGTTTGCTTGGTTGTTTGTGTGTAGTTGTTTGCTTGGTTGTTTGTGTGTAGTTGTTTGCTTGGTTGTTTGTGTGTAGTTGTTTGCTTGGTTGTTTGTGTGTAGTTGTTTGCTTGGTTGTTTGTGTGTAGTTGTTTGCTTGGTTGTTTGTGTGGTTGTTTGCTTGGTTTATTGTGTGGTTGTTTGCTTGATTGTATGTGTGTGGTTGTTTGCTTAGTTTATTGTGTGGTTGTTTGTTTGTTCGCATGGGTATTTACCTGGAAGCTCCCTTGGTTGTTTGATTGTTTGGGTGGTTCTTAACTTTTGGTCAGTCTGCTTGTTTAGTTGTTTGGTTGGGTGGTTGACTAATTGCTTCCTTGGTTGTTTGCCTGATTGCTCACACGAGTGCCTGGCTGTTTGCTTGCTTTGTCTAATTGTTTGGCGCAGTTGTTTGCTGAGGTCAAGAGACCTTGCAGGGTGAACAGGAGCAACACTGCGGTGTTGACCATCAGTGGCAATGAGAACTTCCTGACTCTCTGGGGGGGGGGGTGATGGATGGGGTGATGGATGGGGTGATGGGGGGCGGGGGTGAACTGTGAACTGTCAGGGGCAAGCGCCAAGCCATTACGACTATATAGCACTGTGAAAGGGTCAGGAAAGGATTTGGGATGGGACGGGGGGAAAGGAATGGTCCCCAACCACTTGGAGGGTGGGGGGCGGGGGGGGGGGGGGGGGTGAGCTGCCGTTCTTGGGTCCTGCCTCTCAACCCTTTGGTTTAGTGTCCTAGCGGCTTCTCTTCTGTATGTATGATAACATGTTGTCGGTGTTCAGCAAGAGCATGTTCCAAAGCCTTTTGAATGGCTAGCATCTCTGTTTGTAAAGTTGAGAGTTTGAGAGTCTCCAACTATTTAGAGAGTTTCCTGCCTTAACTGCAGCTCCGGTTTCTTGTCCCTGCTGGTCTACTGATCCATCTGTGAAGTATGTGAAGCTGTTGGATGCCAAGTTTGCTTCTATATGCATCTGTGTAATGTTACGTAGCAGATGAGGATTAGTCTGGTCCTTTTTTCCTTCAAGAACCATAATCTTAAAGTCTGCTGGCGGAGATTCCCAAGGGGCTTGCATAACGAAGTCTGCATGTATTTCGTCGACACCCTTCTCAGTGACTGTGTTTGTTATATCGAATGTAACAACAACAGCAACAACAGTAACAACAACAACAGCAACAACATCAACAGTAGCAGCAACATCAACAACAGTAGCAACAACATCAACAACAGCATCAACAACAGTAGCAACAACAGCAGCAACAACATCAACAACAGTAGCAACAGTAACAACAACAGCAACAACATCAACAACAGCAGCAACAACAGCAGCAACAACAGCAGCAACAACATCAACAACATCAATAACATCAACAACATCAACAACATCAACAACAGCAGCAACAACAACAGCAACAACATCAACAACATCAACAACAGCAGCAACAACAACAGCAACAACATCAACAACATCAACAACAGCAGCAACAACATCAACAGTAGCAGCAACATCAACAACAGCATCAACAACAGCAGCAACAACATCAACAACAGTAGCAGCAACAACAGTAGCAGCAACAACAGTAGCAGCAACAACAGTAGCAGCAACAACAGTAGCAGCAACAACATCAACAACAGCAGCAACAACATCAACAACAGTAGCAGCAACAACAGTAGCAGCAACAACAGTAGCAGCAACAACAGTAGCAGCAACAACATCAGCAACAACATCAACAACAGTAGCAACAACAACAGCATCAACAACATCAGCAACAACAGTAGCAGCAACAACAGTAGCAGCAACAACAGTAGCAGCAACAACAGTAGCAGCAACAACAACAGCAACAACATCAACAACAGTAGCAGCAACAACAGTAGCAGCAACAACAGTAGCAGCAACAACAGTAGCAGCAACAACAGTAGCAGCA
>NC_091159.1:44255724-44270724 GCF_040958095.1 Procambarus clarkii | reverse complement strand
AGAAACTTGTGTAAAGAATCATTCAGAACTTTGTATACCACATATGTCAGGCCAATCCTGGAGTATGCAGCCCCAGCATGGAGTCCATATCTAGTCAAGGATAAGACTAAACTGGAAAAGGTTCAAAGGTTTGCCACCAGACTAGTACCCGAGCTGAGAGGTGTGAGCTACGAGGAGAGACTACGGGAATTAAACCTCACTTCGCTGGAAGACAGAAGAGTTAGGGGGGACATGATCACCACATTCAAGATTCTGAAGGGGATTGATAGGGTAGATAAAGACAGTCTATTTAACACAAGGGGAACACGCACAAGGGGACACAGGTGGAAACTGAGTGCCCAAATGAGCCACAGAGATATTAGAAAGAACTTTTTTAGTGTCAGAGTGGTTGACAAATGGAATGCATTAGGAAGTGATGTGGTGGAGGCTGACTCCATACACAGTTTCAAGTGTAGATATGACAGAGCCCGAAAGCACACACACACACACACACACACACACACACACACACACACACACACACACACACACACACACACACACACACACACACACACAGAGTAGAGTCCTACATGTCGATGTTCGCGGATGACGCGAAATTGATGAGACGAGTTGTGATAGATGAGGATTGTAATATACTCCAAGAGGACTTCAACAAGCTGCAGAGATGGTCAGAGAAATGCTACTAAAGTTCAACACAAGCAAGTGTAAAGTTATGGAAATGGGACTAGGTGACAGGAGACCAAAGGGACAGTACACAATGAAGGGGAACTGCCTACCTGTAACGATTCGAGAAAGGGACCTGGGAGTGGAGGTAACCCCAAATCTAACTCCTGAGGCACATATAAATAAAATATCTACAGCAGCGTATTCCACGCTAGGAAAAGTTAGAACGTCATTCAGAAACCTAATTAAGGAGGCATTCAAAGTGCTTTACACTGCCTACGTGAGACCAGTCTTAGAATATGCAGCCCCGTCATGGAGCCCCCACCTAAAGAAACACATTGGGATACTGGAAAAGGTTCAAAATTTTGCGACGAGTCAAGTCCCGGAGTTGCATGGGGATGGGATATGAAGAGCGACTGAAGGAACTGAACCTGACGACGTTAGAAAAAATGAGAGAGCGGAGAGATATGATAGAAGCAAACAAAATACTCAGGAGGGATTGACCGTGGAAATAGACGAAATGTTCACACGGAATAGTAACAGAACGAGGAGACATGGGTAGAAGCTTGAAACTCAGATGAGTCACCGAGATGTTAAGAAGTTTTCTTTTAGCGTGAGAGTAGTGGGGAAATGGAATGAACAAAAGGAGCGCATTGCGGAAGCAAACACTATTCACAGCTTTAAAACTAGATATGATAGAGAAAAAGGACAGTAGTCATTGCTTTAAATAACCGATGGCTAGAAAGGCGGGATCCAAGAACCCACACTCGATCCTGCAGGCACAAATAGGTGAGTACACACACACACACACACACACACACACACACACACACACACACACACACACACACACACACACACACACACACACACACACACACACACACACACACACACACACACACACACACACACACACACACACACACTTGCCAAGTATGCACTAATAAGCACAGAAATAAAAACGAAACGCAAAATATTAAAAAAAAAACACACACACACACATGGATATGTCAAATAAAAAAAACTCCCCCCCCCCCCAGTCTCTCTCTCTCCCAGTTCGAACGCTGATGTTCCACATTCGAACGCCAGTTCTCCTTATTCTTACATTGATTCAATTATCTTTACGAGAGCATAAACGTCTTTCCGTTCTTCAGAGCCGCTGTTTATTTATGTGTGTGAGGTATTTGTAACGCAAATTTAAATGACTGATTAAGCTGAAGATTCTGTTCCCTGCGACTTTGGCTTCTTCGTCCCTAATTCAGCCATCTTGATGCTTACCGGGACCATTTAGACCTTGTTAATCCATCTGATTGCTTGTTAGAGCAATTTTACACCTGTTAGCGAACTTCTCACGCTCGCTAAACCGGATTGTCTGCTTAGTATGCAGGACTCCTTGCTTGATAAGCAGGTTTCATGCTCGTCACATTGATTTGTTGCACCTTATGTGTGTGTGTGTGTGTGTGTGTGTGTGTGTGTGTGTGTGTGTGTGTGTGTGTGTGTGTGTGTGTGACATCACCTTCCTGTTTTGATGCTGTAATCAGGATGTCACGCACCCATACGCTTCCTTAACTGCACTCTCTCTCTCTCTCTCTCTCTCTCTCTCTCTCTCTCTCTCTCTCTCTCTCTCTCTCTCTCTCTCTCTCTCTCTCACTCTCTCTCTCTCTCTCTCTCTCTCTCTCTCTCTTTCTCTCTCTCTCTCTCTCTCTCTTTCTCTCTCTCTCTCTCTCTCTCTCTCTCTCTCTCTCTCTCTCTCTCTCTCTCTCTCTCTCTCTCTCTCTCTCTCTCTCTCTCTCTCTCTCTCTCTCTCTCTCTCTCATGTGTATCCGGACTGCTGGTGTGGGCGTCAGTGACACGGGTATAAAGTATATATTTAGCGTGTATGTGGTAGATAACTCCCCTGCCCCTGTGGTAGATAGATAGTCCCCGCACATCTGGTCGATATCCCTGAACATGGGGTAGAGATTACCCCGTCACATCTGGTAGATTATTCCCCGCGCATGAGGTAGATACTCCCCGTGGCACAAAGGACACACTACCGCCATTGTTTGTCGGACAGCAAACACTCGGGGTATTGTTTGCGTGCAGCGGGCGCACGCGCCATCTGCCAGATTCATCAACAGATACCTCCACACACTCCCGCGCCTTGATTTAAGCGGAAATTGTGGTATTTTCAAACACACATCATGGTTCAGGAGCGTGAGGTGTGTGTGTGTGTGTGTGTGTGTGTGTGTGTGTGTGTGTGTGTGTGTGTGTGTGTGTGCGTGTGTGTGTGTGTGTGTGTGTGTGTGTGTGTGTGTGTGTGTGTGTGTGTGTGTGTGTGTGTGTGTGTGTGTGTGTGTGTGTGTGCGTGCGTGTGCGTGTGTGTGTGTGTGTGTGTGTGTGTGTGTGCGTGTGTGTGTGTGTGTGTGTGTGTGTGTGTGTGTGTGTGTGTGTGTGTGTGTGTGTGTGTGCGCGCGTGCGTGTGTGTGTGTGTGTGTACTTATCCCCGGGCCGCCTTTCGAAGCATCTCAATTAGAATTAGATGACATATTTAGTTTTAACAAACCCTTCATCTAACCCAATTCTCTTTATTTACTTCTTATTTATTTCTCAAGTTTTCATTCCTCTCTTCTCATTCTAGCGTTATCCACATTCATCATTGTTTTTCCTGTTTCCTCGGTCATATCCGTTAAGAATCGTTTACGGCGTGATCATGTCTCTCCTGTTCCTTATCTCTTGTGTAATGAGGTTCCGCTCCTTCGGAATTTTCTTATAGATTAAACCTCTCAGCTCAGGAGTTGAAGCCTTCCTGTAGACCTTTGGCCCGCATGAAGCTTCAGTCTGTTCCGTCATCTGTAATGTTTTGCTCCCAGCTGGAAGCTTGTATTAGGCTTCCTCTCCCAGCTGGAGGCTTGTATTAGGCCTCCTTTCCCAGCTGGAAACTTGTACTAGGCTTCCTCTCCCAGCAGGAACCTTTTATTAGGCTTCCTCTCCCAGCTGGAAGCTTGTATTAGGTCTCCTCTCACAGCTGGCAGCTTGTATTAGGTCTCCTCTCCCAGCTGGAAGCTTGTATTAGGTCTCCTCTCCCAGCTGGAAGCTTGTATTAGGTCTCCTCTCCCAGCTGGAAGCTTGTATTAGGTCTCCTCTCCCAGCTGGAAGCTTGTATTAGGTCTCCTCTCCCAGCTGGAAGCTTGTATTAGGTCTCCTCTCCCAGCTGGAAGCTTGTATTAGGCTTCCTCTCTCAAAATACCTGTCTCCATTCCTTTTAACTTGCTGGAGGTAAACTCTAGACCAGACTCACCAGTTTGCTAAGGTTAGCTTTGTCTTCCTCCTACCGTAAGTTTACACTGAGGGTATTCGCCGCTGCCTTCATAATTAGTCTACAGTTTACCAGCACTAATCAAAAGAGCCTATTTTTCCCCCTCTGTGAGATTATTAAAATAAATCAAGAATAGAATTAATCTTATTACTGGCTTCTGGATCTCAAGCACACACCAGTGATGTCTCGCCCCATCTGGTGAGTCTTCTCTCACTCTTATGGTCTGTTTTCAGGTGCTTAGGTACTCCTTTATCCTGTGTGGCATCTCGCCCGTCACTCCGATCTGTTTCTTCAACTTGTTTAACTGTCTCATTAGGAGTTGGGTCAAAGGCAGTCCAAAAATATGCTATCTTACCTCCTGTCTCTGTCTTGACTGATTTCCTATTGCATGGTCACAAACTCTGCTCACACACACACACACACACACGTGTGTGTGTGTGTGTGTGTGTGTGTGTGTGTGTGGTCGCGCGCACGTGAGTCGTAGCATTTAAGAGATCAATCACCATTTGCAAGAATGCAGCCATTATCCCTACAGCCCCATGGCGGGTCTAGGCGCTGGCGAGATGCTGCTGCATGTACCGATATCTCATCTCCAGCCTCTGTACGATATCTCACCTCCAGCCTGTGTGTGTGTGTGTGTACGATATCCTTAACCAGAAAATAAAACCATCCAACGACCGCCACCAGGCTTGTCACTGAGGCTGAAATACCCAGCTTAATGGTCGTTATATCCATTACCGGAGCTAAACGACCATTAGCCAAGGCTTTTTGAGGCTGGTTCTTCCCAACATAAGTGATTGTTAAAGGTCATAATATAACCTCTATGTTTTTCTGCCTGTTTGAAGATCGTGTCCTGAACGTGTCTCGAAGATCGTGTCCTGAACATGTCTTGAAGATCGTGTCCTGAACATGTCTTGAAGATCGTGTCCTGAACATGTCTTGAAGATCTTGTCCTGAACTTGTCTTGAAGATCGTGTCCTGAACGTGTCTCGAAGATCGTGTCCTGAACATGTCTTGAAGATCGTGTCCTGAACATGTCTTGAAGATCGTGTCCTGAACTTGTCTTGAAGATCGTGTCCTGAACATGTCTTGAAGATCGTGTCCTGAACATGTCTTGAAGATCGTGTCCTGAACTTGTCTTGAAGATCGTGTCCTGAACATGTCTTGAAGATCGTGTCCTGAACATGTCTTGAAGATCGTGTCCTGAACATGTCTTGAAGATCGCGTCCTGAACGTGTCTTGAAGATCGTGTCCTGAACGTGTCTTGAAGATCGTGTCCTGAACATGTCTTGAAGATCGTGTCCTGAACATGTCTTGAAGATCGTGTCCTGAACATGTCTTGAAGATCGTGTCCTGAACGTGTCTCGAAGATCGTGTCTTGAATGTGTCTCGAAGATCGTATCCTGAACATGTCTTGAAGATCGCGTCCTGGACACGTCTTGAAGATCGTGTCCTGGACATGTCCTGTTTAAGGTCGTCTCAAACAACATAATGGTGTATAATGTATACCATATTTGTGTATAACGTATAACATACTGATATGTGGTGTATAACAAACTAATGTATAGTGTCTACTATACAAGTGTTTTCCCTGCATTGCATACCAGTGTATAATGTATAACATACTAATGTATAGACAATAACATACTAGTGTATAACATTCCATTGTATAGTATATAACATACTAGTATAATGTATAGCTTACTAGTGTGTATAACATGCTGGTGTATAGCATACTAGTGTGTATAACATGCTGGTGTATAGCATACTAGTGTGTATAACATGCTGTTGTATAGCATACTAGTGTGTATAACATGCTGGTGTATAACATACTAGCGAATAGTGTATAATTTAACACTTACGCTTATTTAAAATACAGGTATATAACATATTAATGTATAGCATACTAGCGTATAACAAATAACATATAATATCTAGCATATACCATACTAGTATGGAACAATATACTAGTATATATATACAATAATATTGTATAACATACTATTGTACAGCATACAAGTACATAGCTTGAGTATATTATCCAGTATAATACAAGGATATAACCATTTAAACAATTGGAATATATCCTGAACAAATAAGATTTCGTCAATATTGATTTGATTAGGAAGTATTGACCCTGGTGACCTTAACCCCCCCCCCCCTCTCCAGCGGTCACAACGTCACATAAACGACGGACTAAATGCCGCGAACCTAACCTAACCTTACTTAGGACCCACGAATAGAAAACGGAGGGGGCAGCCTGTCAATTTTGCGAGCCTGCAGTGTATCTGAAGTGAGTTTCCATGGAGTGCTTCTACTTGGCCTGGGCTTGAGGTAGCTGGAGCAACCAGACTGTTGTTGGTTGATGAGAGGAGCACACAATGTTAAGTTTGCATCATGACGGACCTACGTAGGCAAGCAACAGGGAGGGAGAGAAGGAGGGGAATGGGAATATAGGGAGAAAAGGGAAGGGGGAGGTATTGCGTTGTAACGTCCTCTCACCCCCCCCTTTTCCCTACCCCCCCCCCATACCTTGCAACACCCCCCCCCATACCTTGCAACACCCCCCCCACCTTGCCACCCCCCACCCCCCCTCAGCAACACCAGCCTCGTCGCCGCTTCTCCAAACTTTTTCGCCAAATAAACAACGGAATCTGAATGCTTCAGTTCCTCCTCTGCTTTCAAATATATTACATTTCCGTGGATTTCTCAATTACCTGTTTTAAAACCTCTCTCGATTATTTTTATGTATATATATATATTGGATTTATATATTTCATAAACGGAAAAAATACTAAAAATAACATAGATAGAAATAGTGACTTTCATAACTGTGTTCTCTTGGGTTATATTTTTACATTACATAAACTTCCATTTATTATTTTACCAGGAAGAGAGGCAATGGAGTGCCACGTCGATGTCTTATTTTTCGTTATCATTCAGACCGTGAGCGATCAATGGTGAAAATTTAGGGGCGATGATTTCTGAAGATTTTCACTGGTTAGGAAAAGAATTCAGGCAGTACTGTAGTAACTCGGTAATAACCGGTTCAAGTCACCGGTTGTGGTGTTTATATAGGAGAGCGCCCCTGGTGGGCGGTGGTGGACCCCCATACCCATCCCTGGTGGGCGGTGGTGGACCCCCATACCCATCCCTGGTGGGCGGTGGTGGACCCCCATACCCATCCCTGGTGGGCGGTGGTGGACCCCCATACCCATCCCTGGTGGGCGGTGGTGGACCCCCATACCCATCCCTGGTGGGCGGTGGTGGACCCCCATACCCATCCCTGGTGGGCGGTGGTGGACCCCCATACCCATCCCTGGTGGGCGGTGGTGGACCCCCATACCCATCCCTGGTGGGCGGTGGTGGACCCCCATACCCATCCCTGGTGGGCGGTGGTGGACCCCCATACCCATCCCTGGTGGGCGGTGGTGGACCCCCATACCCATCCCTGGTGGGCGGTGGTGGACCCCCATACCCATCCCTGGTGGGCGGTGGTGGACCCCCATACCCATCCCTGGTGGGCGGTGGTGGACCCCCATACCCATCCCTGGTGGGCGGTGGTGGACCCCCATACCCATCCCTGGTGGGCGGTGGTGGACCCCCATACCCATCCCTGGTGGGCGGTGGTGGACCCCCATACCCATTTCGTGGGCGGTGGTGGACCCCCATACCCATCCCTGGTGGGCGGTGGTGGACCCCCATACCCATCCCTGGTGGGCGGTGGTGGACCCCCATACCCATCCCTGGTGGGCGGTGGTGGACCCCCATACCCATCCCTGGTGGGCGGTGGTGGACCCCCATACCCATCCCTGGTGGGCGGTGGTGGACCCCCATACCCATCCCTGGTGGGCGGTGGTGGACCCCCATACCCATCCCTGGTGGGCGGTGGTGGACCCCCATACCCATCCCTGGTGGGCGGTGGTGGACCCCCATACCCATCCCTGGTGGGCGGTGGTGGACCCCCATACCCATCCCTGGTGGGCGGTGGTGGACCCCCATTCCCATCCCTGGTGGGCGGTGGTGGACCCCCATACCCATCTCGTGGGCGGTGGTTGAAAGGGCTACAAAGGTACATAATGGGCTCAAGATCTGCACTTCAAAGTTCATTTAGCTAAGAAAGTAACAGTCTTGCGAAGCTACACAAAGAATCGTGGTGGGGGTCTGAGTGTGGCCCTACCACGCTGTTCTCTCTTGAATGCTGGCAACTCCCCCAACCAGCCTATGTTCATCCCGTACCACAGACCATTCACCTGGGCTCTAGGAGACTCGAACCGTGGACCCCACGCGCGTGAGGCTGAAGCACTATCGAGCGAGCTATTGAGTAGTCTTAATAAGGAAAGTTTCCAGAAGCAGCGTCGTGCTGCCAAATGGGAATTTTCGACTTTCAATAGCTCAGTCGGCAGAGCTGCGGCCTAACACGCTTGGGGTCCAGGGTTCGAGTCTCCTATAGCCCAGGTGAATGGCTAGCCACACCCCTCATACCACTGCCCAGGGTGTGGCCCTCCTGGGAGTGGGGGGGGGGAGGGGGGAGGAAAGACTAAATGTAGAAACTTGAGAACAAGCGAGAGAAGACGGCCATAAATAATAAAAAGGAGAAAATGGGAAACAGAAAGGGAGAAAACGTTACCCCTCTCTTTGACCTTTTATTACAAGGATAACTAATTAAAAAGACTTCTCTCAATACATGATTACGTAAACAAAACCAACACTGACGTGTTTACACAAAGGTAATGGAATCACCTGAGCACAAAAGCAACGGTGCAATGTATAGACAAATGCCTCTGAGAGAGAGAGAGAGAGAGAGAGAGAGAGAGAGAGAGAGAGAGAGAGAGAGAGAGAGAGAGAGAGAGAGAGAGAGAGAGAGAGAGAGAGAGAGACAGAGAGAGAGAGAGAGACAGAGACAGAGACAGAGAGAGAGAGAGAGAGAGAGAGAGAGAGAGAGAGAGAGAGAGAGAGAGAGAGAGAGAGAGAGAGAGAGACAGACAGACAGACAGAGATAGAAGGAAGGGTACTAACAGAGGGGGGGGGGAAGACACGGGGGTTGAACATTCATCGTTTTCTTCATTAATTAACTGAAGCGCAGGGGTGACTTGCACGGAAATTTTAATACAGCAAATTCCAGCTCGTTATGGCGGGCAAAAACCTGAAACTCTCTGCCATTCTCGGGCCTCTGGTTTTTACCGAGGAGTGAGAGCAGTTGAAATATGCAACGTTGAGCCCTTTAGGGCTTAATTAATTGCAGCAAACAGCCAAATTTAAACGCTGAAGGTTTTCTCGGCAATGGAAAGTATGACCATTGCTCGGATACACACACACACACACACGCACACACACACACACACACACACACACACACACACACACACACACACACACACACACACACACACTGCAGCACATATCAAGCGGATAACATCAGCGGCATATGCCAGGCTGGCCAACATACGAACGGCATTCAGAAACTTGTGTAAAGAATCATTCAGAACTTTGTATACCACATATGTCAGGCCAATCCTGGAGTATGCAGCCCCAGCATGGAGTCCATATCTAGTCAAGGATAAGACTAAACTGGAAAAGGTTCAAAGGTTTGCCACCAGACTAGTACCCGAGCTGAGAGGTATGAGCTACGAGGAGAGACTACGGGAATTAAACCTCACTTCGCTGGAAGACAGAAGAGTTAGGGGGGACATGATCACCACATTCAAGATTCTGAAGGGGATTGATAGGGTAGATAAAGACAGTCTATTTAACACAAGGGGAACACGCACAAGGGGACACAGGTGGAAACTGAGTGCCCAAATGAGCCACAGAGATATTAGAAAGAACTTTTTTAGTGTCAGAGTGGTTGACAAATGGAATGCATTAGGGGGTGATGTGGTAGAGGCTGACTCCATACACAGTTTCAAGTGTAGATATGACAGAGCCCGATAGGCTCAGGAATCTGTACACCTGTTGATTGACGGTTGAGAGGCGGGACCAAAGAGCCAGAGCTCAACCCCCGCAAACACAACTAGGTGAGTACAACTAGGTGAGTACACACACACACACACACACACACACACACACACAGTTGGGTATCACACAGGGTATCTACCTTATCAAGGGAATTGATAATGTAGATAAAGACAGGCTATTTAACACAAGGGGCACACGCACAAGGGGCACACGCACAAAGGGACACAGGTGGAAACTGAGTGCCCAAATGAGCCACAGAGATATTAGAAAGAACTTTTTTAGTGTCAGAGTGGTTGACAAATGGAATGCATTAGGCAGTGATGTGGTGGAGGCTGACTCCATACACAGTTTCAAGTGTAGATATGATAGAGCCCAATAGGCTCAGGAACCTGTACACCAGTTGATTGACGGTTGAGATGCGGGACCAAAGAGCCAGAGCTCAATCCCCGCAAGCACAATTAGGTGAGTACAATTAGGTGAGTACACACCTGGGGCCTCGCGGCTGAGCGGATCGCGCCTGGGAGTCGTAGTCCTAATGGCCTGGGTTCGATTCCAGGCGGAGGCGGAAACAAACGAACATCATTTCTTTCACCCTGATGCTCCTGTTAACCTAGCAGTAAATAGGTACCTGGGAGTTACACAGCTACTACGGGCTGCTTCCTGGAAATGTGTGTGTGTTATAGAGAAATATATATATGTAGGAGACATAATGGAGGAAAAATAGATTGGTTAGAAAGCCGGGGTCCAAGAGCTAAAACAGCTCGATTCTGCAGGCACAAACAAAAAATATACACACACGCACACAAACAAATTATATATTTTTCTATATTTTTATATAGTTGAGATACGGGATTAAAGAGTCGCAGCTTAATTGATTACCATCTTGGACTGCCTTTGAGCAGCCTGAGGCCAGTAATATCCCAGGAACATCAACACAATCTCGTAGACTTGAGGCAAAGTGTCACCAATCACACCAAGTTGCTCCATCTATCATCATTCTATTATGCAGGAAGAACCGCACGTCTATGGGTCATCTAATAAGGTTAGCAGACTTCTAGATGTTACCACTGCTAGGCTTAGGCTCGGCTACAAGTACCTCTGGGAGTTTGTAACATCTGCTGATGTTGATTTGACTAAATGTAAACTCTGTCAGCAGAACTATTCGCATACTTTGCGTCATTATATAATGGAATGTGAAAAAATCGCGGAATTCAGAGATAACACCATCAACAGAGTCCAAGAAATGTGTAAGTACTTTATTCATAATGATGTGTTGTCAGGAATTTTAGCGAAGTATCCAAAGTTTGCTGACTGTAGGTGCAGCCTGTACATGACTGTAGAGCTGCCGCCCAGTTGGGTGGGTGTGGAGCACATGACTGTAAAGCTGCCGCCCAGTTGGGTGGGTGTGGAGCACATGACTGTAAAGCTGCCGCCCAGTTGGGTGGGTGTGCAGCAAGACTAGTAACTGTGTGACTCACCATAGATGTAAAGTGCCTTGTATATTGACTGTTGTGAGTCTCCTGTTGAATCACTTGTGATATAAAAAGATTATTGACGTGTATATGTATTTGTGTAAATGATTGTATATATATATATATATATATATATATATATATATATATATATATATATATATATATATATATATATATATATATATATATATATACATGTATATATATAACATTAATAATTGTGTAAGATTGTCACTTATGACTCTAAACGAACTCTGTGGTTCAGTTCCCGAACCCCTTATGTGCCTCTGTAACCCTTTCCACCACCGCCCACGGGATGGGTATGGGGTGCACAATAAACTCTTGACCCCTGAAGGATTCGAACCCGATCAGCCTCCAGGCCCCTTAACAGTCCAGTACTGAAACCACTCAGCCACCGATTATACAAAAGTATACAGGCTTTCGCAAAGCCTGTATAACCCAGTACCTGATGCCACAAGTGCTGTCGCGGGTCGAAGGGGCCATCAACCAAAGGACAACACACCACACGATTAACAACCCAGATAAACATCAACCATAGTCATCAATCAAACGTTCATCAACGAGAAGATCATCAACCAAAGACCAGTCAACCATGCAATATCATAAACCACAGGACTATCAACCACACACAATGAGCAAAACCAATATTCATCCATACATCCATCCATAAACCAGCCTATACAGTCCATTCAACCACCCATCTATCTGTCACTCTATCCATTCCGGTCTTCCATCCACATAGCCAGCATCCACTCATCTAACCACCAGATCATCCATCTGCTTCTCACCTTGTAACTGCATCATTAAGCTTGGATTAAAATCCGTAGTTAAGACCTTGTTGTCCACCAGCTTAAGCAAAATTATGATACAAATTTCCATTAAAATCCCCAACAAGCTTGCATACTGTGCCAATGGTGGCAGCGGTGGGACGCACTCTTACTGGGTACCCAGGTTCGAACCTCGGAATCATGGTTTTTGTAGTTAGATTATAAGGGAGGGAGGGCAGGAGAGTAGGGAGGGGGAGGATGGAAGGGGAGTTTTGAAGGGAGAGAGTTTAATTGGAACACTGAGACAGCATAAATATTTTAATGTTTCGGCCAGATTTTTATGGTAATTATATTGCTTGTTAGTATCGCTGGCGCTGTGCTTGTCATGTGTCATTCTTTTCCTTCTGTTTGTTGTTCTATCATTATTATTATTTTTCTCCTATCTCTCCTTTGTGTTTAGTTAACTTCCTGGATCTTCTACTTCTCATTGATATTCATTGTTACTTTAAACTTTTCCATCATTATTCTCGTTTTAGATTAATTTTCACCTTTTTATCATCTTCTTAATCTTCATCTCGTTAATTTTCCTTTACGTTTATCACTATCATCTTCATCATGTTAATTATCATTATCATGCAGGTAAATCATGCTCACCTTGTTAGCTATCTTCACCTTACTCCTCATGCTAGTCATCTGGATCTTTATCATGTTTATAATTCTCACTATGTTAATCTCTATGATGTTAACAGCTTCATCATGTTAATCTCTTCATCTCGCCCTTCCCCCATCTCACACCTGTCTGCAACGGCAGACAGGTGCCACGTGTGTGTGTAATATACCCGACTGACTTTTCATTGCTTAGGAGTATTGATTAACATAATTGATCAACATTCATGAAGCTCTATATATTATAGTTCTATATATTATAGAGTTTATATCATCAGATTTTTCTTGATCAATCCATCTTTGTATCCGCCTGAGTATTGGATTACGTATCAACCATCATTCAAAGCAAATAATTTTTTTTTAATTAAAAAAATTAATTTAATTCCTGGAGGTTGATAACAGGATAAAATCATCTTATTATAAAATAAGATAAATAAGATAAAATTAAAGTGTAATATTCCTATATCAGCTTGACTAGTGCAAGCGATGAGTCACAATAACGTGGCTGAAGTATGTTGACCAGACCACACACTAGAAGGTGAAGGGACGACGATGTTTCGGTCCGTCCTGGACCATTCTCAAGTCGATTGATAATGGCTCCAGGACGGACCGAAACGTCGTCGTCCCTTCACCTTATAGTGTGTGGTCTGGTCAACAGCTTGACTAATGAGTCTGTCAGTGTCAATAGGTTATATTTGTGCCTTAGAGTGTATTTTGACTATCGATCTGATTATAGGTGATTCGATGCTTGACTGTGTGATCGGAATTGGTCCTGAATAAATGATTAATTTTGATTGCCAGTGCATCGTGATGTTAATTATATTTACTCATGTATAATGAACTGAATGATTATGGGTAAACATTGTATTTACATATTTACTCAGGAGTGTATTATATATTGATGTTACGCCAGTAATAGAGATTAATGTATATGGCATTCACCAGGAGACTAGTGATGGGAGCCAAGCGAGGTATCTCAGCCATTATATCATAATTTATACATATTATTTGATGAGATAACATTTATATTGTTGCTCTATGCATGTATTATTAACAGCACCGTTTGAGTAGATTGATTGATATACATGTCTCCAAGAAATCTTTTGACCCGACTAGAATTCGAACCCCCGCCGACCATCACTCCCAAGCGTACGGGGTATTGTTGGCCAACCTACTCATGAAGAACTCTCCAGACACCAAACAGAACGCCTTAAAAGAGACCAACGTCGTCTATGCCTTCACATGCCCACTTGGGGACTGTCAGCCCCAAAGATCTCAGTATATAGGCAAGACAACCACGTTTCTTTCTAGGTGATTAACAATGCACAAACAACAGGGCTCCATCAAGGGGCATATAATCTCTTCTCACAACCAGATCATCACCAGAGAAATCTTAACAAGCAACACAGAAATTATCGATAGATACAGCGATAGCAGGAGACTCGACATCAGCGAGGCACTACACATCAAAAAGTCAACACCAGCAATCAACAGCCAATTAACACATTGCTATATTCTACCCACTTCAAGACCCCGAACCAACATAGAAGCAGCAAGAGAAAATATGGGCCAATAGGCCTTCTGTAGTTACTTTCATTTTTATGTTCTCATATGCAATTCATACCCATTGATTTGTGTCACCTCACCCATAGGATATGATGGTGATATGACACAAAAAATTTGTCATATCAACTCACCCAAAACGAATATAAGCATGAAATGATAATGAGTAAACCTGCCTTTGAAAATGTGAGAAGCCCTTGCAAGACGTGTTTAGGCGTCAGACCATAAATAAAAATAAGAAAATGAACTTTGGAGAGTTAATTTTTCAATTACCCCCGACAGCGAAGAAAAACGTAAGAAATACTGAGAAGATTTGTGTTGAAATAATTAATCTTACCCTTTCGGTCATATTATACAATATACATACATATATATATATATATATATATATATATATATATATATATATATATATATATATATATATATATATATATATATATATATATATATATATATATATATATATATAGTGAGCCACATGTCTCCGGTCACACATGATCCAAGGTCTAATGATTGTGAAAAGCAAGAATAAAAAACATCTCATTTGAGGTCAGTAATTACACGGTGACAGTGTTGTGCA
>NC_091159.1:44225724-44253224 GCF_040958095.1 Procambarus clarkii | reverse complement strand
TACTCTACACTGGCAAAAGTTAGAACATCATTCAGAAACCTAAGTAACGAGGCATTTAGGGCGCTTTACACTGCCTACGTGAAGCCAGTCTTAGAGTATGCCGCCTCATCATGGAGTCCTCACCTGAAGAAGCCTATAAGGAAACTGGAAAAGGTTCAGAGGTTTGCAACGAGACTCGTCCCAGAGTTACGAGGGATGGGGTATGAAGAGCGCCTGAAGGAACTGTGCCTTACGACACAAGAAAAAAGAAGAGGGGGGACATGATAGGAACGTATAAAATACTCAGGGGGATTGACAGAGTGGACAGAGACGAAATGTTCACACGGAATATTTACAGAACGAGGGGACATGGGTGGAAGATGGAAACTCAGATGAGTCATAGAGATGTTAAGATGTTTTCTTTTAGCGTGAGAGTAGTGGGAAAATGGAATGCACTTAAGGAACAGGTTGTGGAAGCAAATACTATTCATATTTTTAAAACTAGATATGACAGGGAAATGGGACAGGAGTCATTGCTGTAAATAACCGATGGCTAGGAAGGCGGGATCTAAGAGTCAATGCTCGATCCTGCAGGCACAAATAGGTGCTTAGTGAGTACCCAAACACACACACACACACACACACACACACACACACACACACACACACTGGAAACTCAGAAACACACTTCTACGATGGAAGTTTGAACACCGTGGCGCCCTCAGCCCCAGGGGGACCTCATCCCTGAAACACCATATTTAAAACTAAATACAGAACACACGAAAAAGCTACGAGAGAGAAGTCAGATATAGGAGAGATACACACTGGTGAGATACAGGTAAGATACATGAGATGTATCATATCAGTATCTCCATGAACAGATAAGAGAAACAGAGGTGAGATAGACGAAGTATAGACCCTATCACTCAGAGAGCTGCGTAAAAAAATATCTTGAGAGAATCTGACCTTACAATACTGAAAAAATTTATGAAACAGATGAGACATGATCACGACCTATAAGATTCATATACAAATTTAGATGTTAGGCGAAGATGAAATGTGGACGAATCACAGGAACATATATAAGGAAGCACTGCCTTAGTGGTTCCCCTCGCCTGTACACCCTTGAGGGCACATGCACTATACCCTTGGAGACCTACACGACAACAAGCGTATCTCTCTCCCTACAAACACAACAACACAACTTGACACAACAAAAGATAAAATATCTACATCATATACAAATTCGCTACCTGGAACAAAAAGTTCCAAGTAGCACGGGCTATGGTGAGCCCGGAAGGAGCCTTTGTCGCGCAAACCAGAGCAACGCTTTGTATATTTTGATACAAGGGCCATCGGTCGCAGCCTCCCCCCCCCCCTCCCCACGGCTCACGTGGTGAACCCATCGCCGCTTCCGCTATGCCGGTCCTGTGGGGCATCACCAGCTGTAGGGCATCCTGTGGGGCATCACCAGCTGTAGGGCATCCTGTGGTGCATCACCAGCTGTAGGGCATCCTGTGGGGCATCACCAGCTGTAGGACATCCTGTGGTGCATCACCAGCTCTAGGGCATCCTGTGGTGCATCACCAGCTGTAGGACATCCTGTGGTGCATCACCAGCTGTAGGGCATCCTGTGGGGCATCACCAGCTGTAGGGCATCCTGTGGTGCATCACCAGCTGTAGGGCATCCTGTGGTGCATCACCAGCTGTAGGACATCCTGTGGTGCATCACCAGCTGTAGGGCATCCTGTGGGGCATCACCAGCTGTAGGGCATCCTGTGGGGCATCACCAGCTGTAGGGCATCCTGTGGGGCATCACCAGCTGTAAGGCATCCTGTGAGGCATCACCAGCTGTAAGGCATCCTGTGAGGCCTCACCAGCTGTAGGGCATCCTGTGGGGCATCACCAGCTGTAGGGCATCCTGTGGGGCATCACCAGCTGTAAGGCATCCTGTGAGGCATCACCAGCTGTAAGGCATCCTGTGAGGCATCACCAGCTGTAGGGCATCCTGTGGGGCATCACCAGCTGTAGGGCATCCTGTGGGGCATCACCAGCTGTAGGGCATCCTGTGGGGCACCACCAGCTGTAGGGCATCCTGTGGTGCATCACCAGCTGTAGGGCATCCTGTGGTGCATCACCAGCTGTAGGGCATCCTGTGGTGCATCACCAGCTGTAGGGCATCCTGTGGGGCATTACCAGCTGTAGGGCATCCTGTGGTGCATCACCAGCTGTAGGGCATCCAGTGGGGCATCACCAGCTGTAGGGCATCCTGTGGGGCATCACCAGCTGTAAGGCATCCTGTGAGGCATCACCAGCTGTAAGGCATCCTGTGAGGCATCACCAGCTGTAGGGCATCCTGTGGGGCATCCTGTAGGGCATCCTGTGGGGCATCACCAGCTGTAGGGCATCCTGTGGGGCATCACCAGCTGTAGGGCATCCTGTGGGGCATCACCAGCTGTAGGGCATCCTGTGGGGCATCACCAGCTGTAGGACATCCTGTGGGGCATCACCAGCTGTAGGGCATCCTGTGGGGCATCCTGTAGGGCATCCTGTGGGGCATCACCAGCTGTAGGGCATCCTGTGGGGCATCCTGTAGGGCATCCTGTGGGGACTCACCAGCTGTAGGGCATCCTGTGGGGCATCACCAGCTGTAGGGCATCCTGTGGGGCATCCTGTAGGGCATCCTGTGGGGACTCACCAGCTGTAGGACATCCTGTGGGGCATCACCAGCTGTAGGGCATCCTGTGGGACATCACCAGCTGTAGGGCATCCTGTGGGACATCACCAGCTGTAGGACATCCTGTGGGACATCACCAGCTGTAGGGCATCCTGTGGGACATCACCAGCTGTAGGGCATCCTGTGGGACATCACCAGCTGTAGGGCATCCTGTGGGACATCACCAGCTGTAGGGCATCCTGTGGGACATCACCAGCTGTAGGACATCCTGTGGGACATCACCAGCTGTAGGACATCCTGTGGGACATCACCAGCTGTAGGGCATCCTGTGGGGCATCACCAGCTGTAAGGCATCCTGTGAGGCATCACCAGCTGTAAGGCATCCTGTGAGGCATCACCAGCTGTAGGGCATCCTGTGGGGCATCACCAGCTGTAGGGCATCCTGTGGGGCATCACCAGCTGTAGGGCATCCTGTGGGGCACCACCAGCTGTAGGGCATCCTGTGGTGCATCACCAGCTGTAGGGCATCCTGTGGTGCATCACCAGCTGTAGGGCATCCTGTGGTGCATCACCAGCTGTAGGGCATCCTGTGGGGCATTACCAGCTGTAGGGCATCCTGTGGTGCATCACCAGCTGTAGGGCATCCAGTGGGGCATCACCAGCTGTAGGGCATCCTGTGGGGCATCACCAGCTGTAAGGCATCCTGTGAGGCATCACCAGCTGTAAGGCATCCTGTGAGGCATCACCAGCTGTAGGGCATCCTGTGGGGCATCCTGTAGGGCATCCTGTGGGGCATCACCAGCTGTAGGGCATCCTGTGGGGAATCACCAGCTGTAGGGCATCCTGTGGGGCATCACCAGCTGTAGGGCATCCTGTGGGGCATCACCAGCTGTAGGACATCCTGTGGGGCATCACCAGCTGTAGGGCATCCTGTGGGGCATCCTGTAGGGCATCCTGTGGGGCATCACCAGCTGTAGGGCATCCTGTGGGGCATCCTGTAGGGCATCCTGTGGGGACTCACCAGCTGTAGGGCATCCTGTGGGGCATCACCAGCTGTAGGGCACCCTGTGGGGCATCCTGTAGGGCATCCTGTGGGGACTCACCAGCTGTAGGACATCCTGTGGGGCATCACCAGCTGTAGGGCATCCTGTGGGACATCACCAGCTGTAGGGCATCCTGTGGGACATCACCAGCTGTAGGACATCCTGTGGGACATCACCAGCTGTAGGGCATCCTGTGGGACATCACCAGCTGTAGGGCATCCTGTGGGACATCACCAGCTGTAGGGCATCCTGTGGGACATCACCAGCTGTAGGGCATCCTGTGGGACATCACCAGCTGTAGGACATCCTGTGGGACATCACCAGCTGTAGGACATCCTGTGGGACATCACCAGCTGTAGGGCATCCTGTGGGGCAACACCAGCTGTAGGACATCCTGTGGGACATCACCAGCTGTAGGGCATCCTGTGGGACATCACCAGCTGTAGGACATCCTGTGGGGCATCACCAGCTGTAGGACATCCTGTGGGACATCACCAGCTGTAGGACATCCTGTGGGGCATCACCAGCTGTAGGAAATCCTGTGGGGCATCACCAGCTGTAGGACATCCTGTGGGACATCACCAGCTGTAGGGCATCCTGTGGGACATCACCAGCTGTAGGAAATCCTGTAGGACATCACCAGCTGTAGGACATCCTGTGGGGCATCACCAGCTGTAGGACATCCTGTGGGACATCACCAGCTGTAGGACATCCTGTAGGACATCACCAGCTGTAGGGCATCCTGTAGGACATCACCAGCTGTAGGGCATCCTGTGGTGCATCACCTGCTGTAGGACATCCTGTGGGACATCACCAGCTGTAGGACATCCTGTGGGGCATCACCAGCTGTAGGACATACTGTGGGACATCACCAGCTGAACCTTCCTCACTTCGCATTCTCAGTAAACAGGCTTCGGGTTTAACTCTAAGCTGAACACGTGATTCTGTCCAATCGAACACAGGTGTTTGGTTATTTGCCTCGTTATATAATTATATATGATCATACCTGTATATCGATAACTTAGGCTTGATTAGGATATAACAGATCACGTTGGCTTTGGTTAGGCTGGATGAGGATGGAACAGCTTGGGTTAAGTTAGACTGAGTTAGGTCACGGGTGTTAAACTCGTTTGTTTTGGAAGCTAAATTTCATATTATTCTAGATGTTACAGGCAATGATAAGGAAAACGTCTTCTCCTTCATAAACACAGTGAAGTATTCGTAAAATAATAATAATAATAGAAATATTAATAATAAAAATAATAATAATAATAAAAATAATAATAATAATAAAAATAATAATAATAATAATAATAATAATAAAATAATAATAATAAAAATAATAATAATAATAATAATAATAATAATAATAAAAATAATAATAATAATAATAATAATAATAATAATAAAAATAATAATAATAATAAAAATAATAATAATAATAATAATAATAATAAAAATAATAATAATAATAATAATAATAATAATAAAAATAATAATAATAATAATAATAATAATAAAAATAATAATAATAATAAAAATAATAATAATAATAATAATAATAATAATAATAATAAAAATAATAATAATAATAATAATAATAATAATAATAATAAAAATAATAATAATAATAAAAATAATAATAATAATAATAATAATAATAATAATAATAAAAATAATAATAATAATAATAATAATAATAATAATAATAAAAATAATAATAATAATAAAAATAATAATAATAATAAAAATAATAATAATAATAATAATAATAATAATAATAAAAATAATAATAATAATAAAAATAATAATAATAATAATAATAATAAAAATAATAATAATAAAAATAATAATAATAATAAAAATAATAATAATAATAAAAATAATAATAATAATAATAATAAAAATAATAATAATAATAATAATAATAATAATAATAATAATAATAATAATAAAAATAATAATAATAATAATAATAATAATAATAATAATAATAATAATAATAATAATAATAGCAAGAAATATAAACGTTAGTTCCCGACAGTAGATGATGACACTGGAGATGACAGTGTGGCGAGGTGGGCTGCGTCGCCAAAGTGTCTTCCACAGTTGAGTGAAGGAGCGCGTCATTTAGTTGAAAACGAAGCCGAGATTTGCTAATGTTCACTACATAAAAGATCCGTTCTGAGATATATTAATATAAATGTGCTTCCACACATGTACATAATCTCAGATGCTGATAAAAATGTGCTCAGATCAACACTCATAATCTTTTCACTAAAAAAAAATGGAATCACATTGTAACTATATTTTTAATTAGATGAAAACAAAAATCAGGAACTGCATTTATATTGAAAGAGGATGACCTCCGAAAGAGGAATTTTTTTTTTTTTTTTTTTTTTATTAAGATATGAGGTACATCTGCATTAGTGCAGCTACCCTAGACTATATGAAGTGGAGTACAGTGTGTCAAAAAAGCTAACTAGGTGATGCTAAAAAATCCCCATCACACAGGATGGTTAGTCATACAGAGGCATGTGATGGGCAGTCTGCACTGGCAGACTCCGGATGCATTTTGAGGATATCAACAACACAAGATTGAATAAGGTAGCAGTGGTAATACAAGTCCCCATCTCGCAGGATGGTTAGTCATACAGGGCCATGTGTTTAATAGCCTGCACTGGCAAATTTTGGGTATACTGTGAGGATATCTTCAGGAATACGAGAGTGAATAAAGTAATTGCAAAGCTCCAGGTACTTCATGCCAACTGGTCTGAAAGGTCTAATAACTGGGCATTCAGTGATGTAGTGCGGGAGATCATGCCGTAGTTCCTGCTCACAGAGTTTGCAACTGGAGTGCTCAGGATTGGGAGATCCGTCACCTGCAGCCACCTGTCACAGGTAACGGTAACCCAACCTGATCCTTGCAACCACTGTGTCGCACAGTCTAGTGGACGTTTTGTGCTGTCCATAGATGTAGGTTTCAGATCTGAACAAATCATAGCTTTTTATACTAGTACTTTCAGGTCGTTGGGAGTCAGTAAGTTCTTTCCTATCAGATCTGAATGTTTGGACCAATACAGTTTTGACAGCAGAGATGGGGATACCTAGATCTAATTCAACTTCAAACTTGTTACACGCTAATTTGGCTGCAATGTCTGTCTCATTATGATGGGTTATATTTATGTGTGAAGGTATCCATACAAAGGAGATTCGAGACCCTTTACTCTGTGCATCAATTAGGTCATTTATAATTGGGAGTATGAGGTTCTTGCTGTCGATCTTCCAAGAGAAGTTTTCGATTGCTTGAAGAGCAGACTTTGAAAGAGGAAGAAATCTTTCTCAAGCGCCAAACTCTATGGTTTTTGCCACCCCTTGAGTATATTCCAGACAACGTGAAAATCATAAGGGACGGGAGGCAATTAATATGGCCGATATTTCATAAAGCATGGCACCTGGGGGTGACCCATATAAGTAGCACAACAAAATACACCCAACAAGCTTTATGTGTACACGTTGAGAGAGGCTGACCGCGAGCATCTAACCTCCTACCTCGGACAGACAGACACTCAGACAATCCGACGTATATACGCGTACAATACGCGCCACAATACGAGTGCCACAATACAGGAAAGCGAGTATTGTGACGTGTGGGTAAGTGATAGGGGAGTAAATCTTAGCGTGTTGTGGCACTCAGGACTGATATATTCACCTTGCCTCTGGTGCCACCTGGAATTGTTTTATGCAGATTACAGCAACTTGAGTAGAAACATAAAAAAACATTCTCTCTCGCTTGGAAAGTTTATTTGTAAACTTTCACAAGCTCATTAAAATAAATTCCCAACCCCGACTAGACTCACAATATATATATATATATATATATATATATATATATATATATATATATATATATATATATACATATACATATATACATATTGGCACCAGCATTTCTTGTAGACATATGTTGTTGAATATGATCAAAAGGATAAGATTAATGATTCTAATACGAAGCTTCTCAATATTTCTTATGTTTTTTTTCACTGTCGAGGGTAGTTGAAAATTTAACTCTCCAAAGCTCATTTTCACAGTATATAATGGCGTGACGCCTAGGGATGCGTTTCGCAAGACACTCCTTCCATTCTCAAAGACAAATTTACAATGCTGTCGTTGTTTTAGATTCAGCTATTCAGAACATAAAGTTCCAAGTAGCACGGGCTATGGTGAACCCGTAAAATAAAGCTCTTAGCAAGTGCTTTTATTCTTTTAAGGTGAGATGTTACAGGACGTAATTGAGATGAAACATAATGGATATTATTAATAGGCCATAATTAATAGTTTATGTTCTTGCTTTGACTGACTCTGTGTTGGTTCGGGGTCTTGAAGTGGGTAGAATGTAATTATGTGTTAACTGGCTGTTGATGGCTGGTCTTGACTTTTTGGTGTGTAGCGCCTCGCTGATGTCGAGTCTTTTGTTGTCATTGTACCTGTTGATTATTTCTGTGTTGCTTGTGAAGATTTCTCTGGTGATGGTCTGGTTGTGAGAGGAGATTATATGCCCCTTGATGGAGCCCTGTTGTTTGTGCATTGTTAATCGCCTAGAAAGAGACGTTGTTGTCTTGCCTATATACTGAGATCTTTGGGGCTGACAGTCCCCAAGTGGGCATGTGAAGGCATAGACGACGTTGGTCTCTTTTAAGGCGTTCTGTTTGGTGTCTGGAGAGTTCTTCATGAGAAGATTGGCGGTCTTCTTGTTTTTGTAGTAAATTGTTAATTGTATCTTCTGATTTGTGTCTGTGGGGATAACGTTCCTATCAATAATATCTTTCAGAACTCTTTGCTCAATTTTATAAGCCCTAGAGAAGAAGTTCCTTTAAAACAATCCAATAGGAGGTACAGGTGTTGTCTTGGTTGATTCTTCAGAATATATATATATATATATATATATATATATATATATATATATATATATATATATATATATATATATATATATATATATATATATATATATATAAAACACCTTGGCGTGCTTGAGTCAGACCTCAGACTCAATCGAGTGCGAGGGATGCAACACCGTGGAGTGAGATAGAGCGCATAAATAATTAGGGTCAGAGTGAGGTGTTGGTAACACTGGAGGGGGGGGGGGGAAGGGGGGGAGTGGGGGGTCGTTCGTGACGGCCGGCAGAGTCCTGGTCAGCCTCACGTGTGCACGGTGCCTGGCACTCCACTGCCCTCTCTGTCCTGATGGCACTCTACCTTCTCTATTCCGATGGCACTCCGCTACCCACTCTACCCGGCTGGCACTCTGGCCCATTGTACCTTCATGTGTGTGTGTATATATTATGAATATAAATAAATCCTAACTCTCCTTTTCGTTCTCTTCCCCCCCTACCCCCTATCTTCCTTTATCTCCCTTCCATTTCCTGACTCTCTCTCCCACCTTCCGTCCTTACCCTCCTCTCTTCCTTCCGACCTCTCACTCTCTCTCTCTCTCTCCTTCCACTAGTCACGTTACTAATCAGTTTGCAGTCGCTAAAAACACTCCTCTCCCTCTCTATCCCTCTCTATCCCTCTCTCTCTCCATCCTTCCCTCCCTCCTTCTCTCTCTCTCTCTTCCTCACTGTTCCTACTTCATGTGAGCGACCTACCCACGGGAGCCCGCTCCTCCATACTAATGTTTGCGGACGTTGAAGCGCTAAAGAGACGTCGGCCGCGAGAAGGACTGCGAAAGGATGAAAGATGATTCCCGCCCGCGCCACCTCTTGGGTGGCTTAATCTTCATCAATCAATCAATCACCCTGACCCTTCCTGCAGCACTAACACAAACAACGGGTTTGTACCTATTACTAGCCTGGCTATCGCTAATGTCATGAACAATATCCCCCCAACGCCCAGTAGCGGACCTAAACCTCCCGTCTCGAGGACGTAAGTTTTCTTCAAATTCCTCACTTGTGAGTACATTTACCGTCTAATTGCCGTCCTCCGTTGAACAGGACGCCGTACACCTCTGAACTCCGTTCACCCTTGAACATCGTCCACCCCTGAACACCGTCCACCCCTGAACACCGTTCACCCTTGAACACCGTTCACCCCTGAACACCGTCCACCCCTTGAACACCGTCCACCCCTTGAACACCGTTCACCCCTGAACACCGTCCACCCCTTGAACACCGTCCACCCCTGAACACCGTCCACCCCTGAACACCGTCCACCCCTTGAACACCGTCCACCCCTGAACACCGTCAACCCCTTGAACACCGTCCACCCCTTGAACACCGTCCACCCCTTGAACACCGTCCACCCCTGAACACCGTCCACCCCTGAACATCGTCCACCCCTGAACACCGTCCACCCCTGAACACCGTCCACCCCTGAACACCGTCCACCCTTGAACACCGTCCACCCCTAAACACCGTCCACCCCTGAACACCGTCCACCCTTGAACACCGTCCACCCCTGAACACCGTCCACCCCTGAACACCGTCCACCCCTGAACACCGTCCACCCCTGAACACCGTCCACCCCTGAACACCGTCCACCCCTTGAACACCGTCCACCCCTGAACACCGTCCACCCCTGAACACCGTCCACCCCTGAACACCGTCCACCCCTGAACACCGTCCACCCCTTGAACACCGTCCACCCCTGAACACCGTCCACCGCTGAACACCGTCCACCCCTTGGTTTACAACGAGTGGTGTGAGGCGTCTGGCGCGGGTGTGGGTGGTGCAGGCACGACACTGAGTGATGGGCGGCACCTGCCCTACCTGACGGAGGGTGCCAGGAGTCTGCTGGGTAGCCAGGAGGGCCATGTGGCACCCCCCTCCACCTCACCCTCGCACGCTTGCTCCTTCGAGGATAACTATGCAGTCTGGGCTCGAGGAGGACCTTCGTTGATGACTTTGCAGAAAATGGTCATCGATGTGTGTGTGTGTGTGTGTGTGTGTGTGTGTGTGTGTGTGTGTGTGTGTGTGTGTGTGTGTGTGTGTGTGTGTGTTGTGACGATAATCTCCTTCAAGAGATTGAGCCTGCTCTTCCCTCCAAAATTACGTCTTCACAATTATATAAAAAGACTATGGAAGAAATGTCCAACAACGACAACAACACCATCAAGGCTTGCAGGGTGAGCAGAAACGTATGCAACCAGCCACCTGTTCGAACTCCAACCACCAAACTACCCGTTGATCGCTACGGCTCCGCTGATTGGTCGCCGGTCTGGCTGCACCTGCACTCGCCCCCCAATACTACCCGATGTCTGGGGTCGCCCCAACATCAGTCTTCAGAATGTTCCGTGCTTTCGTAGCCAGCACTCCTCCCAGCTAGACTCTAGAGTGTACTGAGAGAGGTGGTGGCTTTAAGCCAATATTCCAGCACCTCCCACTTAACTTTTGTGTTGCACTTCTTGTTATTTTGCCTTAACGTAACTTTTCATTGTGTCATTTAAGTATTCTTATTATTTTGATTCATTGATTTTATTATACATATTTGTTTGTCCATATTTTCATGTTTTGATTTATTTAACGTAATTAAAATTTCATTGTTAAAGTTTTACTTGTGTTTTGTGTGTCTTCTCCTTACCTTACCACAGACGAAGTTCCAGTTTTTCTATTTTTTTTTATAACTATGTGACGAGGCCATACCCCTAGCCTTAAACAGCCGAACACCAACGCGTTACCGTCACAAGTTATATGGGGGCCTGTCCGGGAGCTTCACTCAGGTACTGGTGCCAAGTGGTAATTTATGGTAAGCGTATTTAACTTTGTTAACGTAGCTTTACTATTTTTCATTCAATTTCATTTTTTATAAGGTGCGGTGTATTGTGCATTACGAGAGTAACATATAGTGAAGGTGAGACAACTTTGGATTACGTGGTGACTGTAGGCCTCAGTCATACTCTTAATTGGTCATCTCTCCCTCCATGTTATTACTCGTATTTACCATCTATGTCCCTTGAATATTTCTCATTCTGACAGATCATCATATTGGTACCCTGGTACTGTGGTCTGCCCCGGGTCAAGAGTACCCAATCTTCTGCAATCTGACTGTAGGAGGACAAAGAGGGCCATAGTTCCTCTAGCTCGAACTTTAGTTGCTGAATTGGGACCTCAGCAGCAGTTCTCGTCACCAGTTGACACCTCGCACCCCTACACGTCAGTCAGAGATGATGATACATACAACGGTAGGGAATTAGCTTATTTTTTCAGAGCACAAAAGTTCGCTAATTCTGTATCATATTAAATTCAGTGGGAAAAACTTGCTTTATGTCCTATAGAGACTTGGCAAGGTATGCCTACATCCTTGGACTACCAATTTTACTTTTGAAGCATTTAACTGTTTCATTTGTTTTCGAAACTTTGTTTCATTTGTTAGTAGGATTTTCTTGCCCTTATTCTCTTACATGAGTACCGGGTACAAGATTTCCTGCGCCCTTGATTTAATTTAATCATTTAATATCTTTCACTTAACGTTAATTGTTAAAGATCACACAGGATAGGTACCAGTTGCCACGTTGTCCTGTTTCTGACATTTCATTATTGAACATTCGTGTACCTTTATTTGCTAATTTCACCATGTTTCGTCTCCAAACTTTCCGTGCAAATCCAGCAGGTGAAATAGGGACTTTGAGTCGTGCCAAGAGGACTGAACTACAAACTCTTGCACATGAGTATCAACTAGAAGTTCCCTACCAAGCCAACAAAAATGACCTACACAACCTGTTGCTGGATTACTATTTAGAGCAAGGTAAGATAGACTCTGAAACTCATGAAACTTACTATATTGCAGATAAAACTGATTTGGCAACGCTGAAACTCAAACTAGAGCTGGCCAAGATTGAACGTGAGCAGCAAAGGGAAGCCCTCGAACAACAAGAACGAGCTGCTGCCATACGAAGAGAGGAACAAGAACGAGAAATCACCCTCAGAGAACGTGAAGCTGCCTTGAGGAGAGAAGAACACGAACGTGGACTCGCCCTCCAGGAACGTGAGGTTGCACTACTCCAGGAGCGGGAACGAGTACAGCTTGAAACCAAACGACGCGAGTTGGAGATGCAACGCGAACATGACAAGCAACAAGCGACTCTGGCTCTAGAGTGTCGTCAACGGGAATACACGTTGGAAACTTCACACCTCGCTCAACGCCAGCAAGCTACTGCCAATCTTCCCGTCAGTTTTAATATATCACATGCAAGTAAGTTAATGCCATCCTTTGTAGAAGCAGAAGTTGATGTGTTCTTTACCACCTTTGAAACCCTTGCTAATCAACTCAGTTGGCCTGTCGACCAATGGGCCACACTTCTCAGAGTCCATCTTACAGGTAGAGCTGCAGTCACACTCAGTACTTTGGCGTCTGAGAATGACTACTACACTCTGAAACAAGCAGTGTTGGACGCCTACCTCCTCTCTACTGAAAGTTATAGAAGGAAATTTCGTGACCACCTGAAGGCAAGTACCACTACCTTCCTTGAGTTTGCTAACACGAAACGGAGGTATTTCATGAAATGGCTGGAAGCAGCACATGTCTCTACTTTTACAGAACTCGTCAACCTGATGCTTGTTGAAGAATTCTTGAGACGTGTGCCGCCTCCTGTCCGCCTCTACTTAGCAGATAAAGAAGAAACCGACTACCTGAAGTGTGCTAAGTCGGCTGACACTTACAGCCTCATCCACCGGCTGACACCTGAACCATCCTCCAGTAAGAAGTCGTGGTACAGTTACGAGAAGGTGAGCCCCGATCAAGCTGGTTCACAACTGTACTGCAAATATTGTAGACTCTATGGACATACCATAGACAAGTGTGGTAAGTCTCAATACAAGGGAACCACTGACCAACAACGACCCAAACCAACTCCTCCTAAGTCCGGTAAGCCTGTGATGAATGTTGGTGTTGATGTTAATGATCTTTCTCTTTTCAGTAACCACCTGTATACTGGAACTGTCTCTGCCAACGGTTCAAATCCGGAGGGACGTTTCAAATTGAAGATCTTGAGGGACACAGCGGCTCTACAATCGATCATCTTGAAGTCGGCTGTGCCCAACATAGTCTACACCGGGGAAACAGTCTTCATCACTGACCTCACTGCTACCACTCCATACCCTCTCGCCAGAGTCCACCTGGATTGTCCCTACGTGAACGGGGAAGTCCAAGTCGCCGTCAGGGAAAAGCCTTTTCCCATGCCTGGAGTGCAACTTCTCCTAGGCAACGACTTGGCAGAAGACCTGCAACCGACCAACCTGATCGTCATGGACAAACCCCAGGTGTGTAACTCTGTGCCAAGTAACCCTATTCTTGAGTATGTTCCAGCAGAGGTTCAAGAGAGTGATGAAGTTTCTCCTCCGGTTCTCGTGACCACCCGTGCACAAGCCGCACGTCCACAGCCAGCTGACTCTACTGCTACCGCTGTCCCTCAAGACCCTCAGAAACTACCCCCGCATCTGACCAAGTTGGAGTTCCGTAAGTTGCAGAGGGAAGATCTTACTTTAACACCATTGTTTTTCCAGGCTGAGACTCAACCCGACAGTATTCCTGGGTTCTTCCTAGAGAACGACTTGCTCTACCGCCGATATAGACCCAGTAAACTGAAGGAGGAGGACGATTGGGCCAACACCGAACAACTTGTGATTCCCACCAGCCTGCGGCCCACTATTCTACACCTGGCCCACGGATCATTCTCCCACTACGGCTTCAACAAGACTTACCATGGGATTCGTCAAGACTACTACTGGCCAGGTATGGTAAATAACGTCAAACAGTACGTAAAACAGTGTCATACATGTCAGATGGCAGGCAAACCGAACGTCTCCATTCCCAGAGCACCACTGATTCCCATACAGGTGCCTGCGGAACCTTTCCACAGACTCATAATAGACTGTGTTGGTCCTTTACCTCGGACCAGTTCAGGTAACGCCTACATCCTAACCATCCTGTGTCCTACCACCAGATTTCCCATAGCAGTTCCAGTGAAGAACATCACGGCTGCTACGGTTATCAAACATCTATTGAAGATCTTCACTCAATACGGATTTCCCAGGGAGATTCAAAGTGACTGTGGCACCAACTTCACCAGTGATCTCTTCAAAAGGACACTGGAGGAGTTCAACATCAAACAGGTATTGTCCAGCCCCTATCATCCTGCTTCACAGGGTTCTCTTGAACGTAGTCATCAGACCATCAAAGCACTCTTGAAAAAGTTTTGTAGTGAAACCTCAAAGGATTGGGATAAGCAGATTGACCTAATAATGTGTATTTTCAGAAGTCTCCCCAATGAGTCCCTAGGAGTATCTCCTTATGAGATGCTCTACGGCCGTAAGTGCCGTACTCCCCTTAAGGCTTTCAAAGACTCTCTCAGAGATGCCACCTTCAGTGAGCATCAGAATGTGCCCCAGTTTCTTCAAAACCTTCAACACATTCTAGAGAGAGTCCACCGCTTTGCCCATGATAATCTATTGAAAGCCCAGGTGAGAATGAAGACTCATTACGACCAGACCAGCAAAGTAAGAAAATTCAAGCCGGGAGACTTCGTCCTTGCTTATTTCCCTATCCCAGGTTCACCTTTACAAAACAGATTTTCAGGACCCTACTGCGTCAAAGAGTGCAGGAATAATAATAATTATGTGATAGAGACTCCAGATAGGCGGCGGAAGACCCAGCTGTGCCACGTCAACCTCCTGAAGCAATATAATGGTACTCCTCCCACTGTCTTGATTAATTGTTCTACCTTCACAGAACCCTACATCCACAGTGAGACCATCCCGGCTTCTTCTCCCGAAAGCACTGACAAGGAGTCGGCGCTTTCTAATTCCAAAATCCTTAATGATCTTCCCAAATGCTTTCAGGATAATAATCGTGCTCCTATGCCCTCTTCTAATTCCACTCTCACCTCGTCAGATAAGCCCTTCATCCTCCATGTCGACGCCAATGGTACCGACGTGGGTGGTGTCGTGATGCAGCAACGAGGCGAGAAGAATACACCTGTCAGCGACTACTGCTACAAGGATCTACGGAACAATTGGCAAGGAGCTACTCTTCCTCATCCTGAAGCTTCAGCACTTCACTCCACACCTGAAAAGTGCTCGGTCCACCATCAATACGGACCACACCACCCTACACCTCCTGCAGCACGCCCACTTCTCATCTCAACGTCTTCTACTATGGGCTTGCTACCTGCAGAAATTCAACCTGGAGACACGCTATACCAAGAGTCTGACAACATCTTAGCCCATGATCTCTCCAGAGTTTATGAAGTAGAAGCAACTCCATCCATTACTCCACCACATAACGACGTACTTCTTCCAGAACCGCAGGCTTCGGGGGAGAGTTGTGACGATAATCTCCTTCAAGAGATTGAGCCTGCTCTTCCCTCCAAAATTACGTCTTCACAATTATATAAAAAGACTATGGAAGAAATGTCCAACAACGACAACAACACCATCAAGGCTTGCAGGGTGAGCAGAAACGTATGCAACCAGCCACCTGTTCGAACTCCAACCACCAAACTACCCGTTGATCGCTACGGCTCCGCTGATTGGTCGCCGGTCTGGCTGCACCTGCACTCGCCCCCCAATACTACCCGATGTCTGGGGTCGCCCCAACATCAGTCTTCAGAATGTTCCGTGCTTTCGTAGCCAGCACTCCTCCCAGCTAGACTCTAGAGTGTACTGAGAGAGGTGGTGGCTTTAAGCCAATATTCCAGCACCTCCCACTTAACTTTTGTGTTGCACTTCTTGTTATTTTGCCTTAACGTAACTTTTCATTGTGTCATTTAAGTATTCTTATTATTTTGATTCATTGATTTTATTATACATATTTGTTTGTCCATATTTTCATGTTTTGATTTATTTAACGTAATTAAAATTTCATTGTTAAAGTTTTACTTGTGTTTTGTGTGTCTTCTCCTTACCTTACCACAGACGAAGTTCCAGTTTTTCTATTTTTTTTTATAACTATGTGACGAGGCCATACCCCTAGCCTTAAACAGCCGAACACCAACGCGTTACCGTCACAGTGTGTACTCACCTATATGTACTCACCTATATGTGCTTGCAGGATCGAGCATTGACTCTTGGATCCCGCCTTTCTAGCTATCGGTTGTTTACAGCAATGACTCCTGTCCCATTTCCCTATCATACCTAGTTTTAAAAGTATGAATAGTATTTGCTTCCACAACCTGTTCCCCAAGTGCATTCCATTTTTCTACTACTCTCACGCTAAAAGAAAACTTCCTAACATCTCTGTGACTCATCTGAGTTTCCAGTTTCCACCCATGTCCCCTCGTTCTGTTATTATTACGTGTGAACATTTCATCTATTTCCACTTTGTCAATTCCCCTGAGTATTTTATATGTCCCTATCATATCTCCTCTCTCCCTTCTTTTCTCTAGTGTCGTAAGGTTCAGTTCCTTCAGCCGCTCTTCATATCCCATCCCTCGTAACTCTGGGACAAGCCTCGTCGCAAACCTCTGAACCTTCTCCAGTTTCTTTATGTGTTTCTTCAGGTGGGGGCTCCATGATGGCGCGGCATACTCTAAGACGGGTCTCACGTAGGCAGTGTAAAGCGCCCTAAAAGCTTCCTCATTTAGGTTTCTGAATGAAGTTCTAATTTTCGCCAGTGTAGAGTACGCTGCTGTCGTTATCCTATTTATATGTGCCTCAGGAGTTAGATTAGGTGTCACATCCACTCCCAGGTCTCTTTCTCGAATCGTTACAGGTAGGCTGTTCCCCTTCATTGTGCACTGTCCCTTTGGTCTCCTGTCACCTGATCCCATTTCCATAACTTTACATTTACTGGTGTTAAACTCCAGTAGCCATTTCCCTGACCATCTCTGCAGCCTGTTTAAGTCCTCTTGGAGGATCCTACAATCCTCGTCTGTCACAACTCTTCTCATTAATTTTGCGTCATCTGCAAACATTGACATGTATGATTCCACTCCTGTAAACATATCATTTACGTAAATTAGAAAGAGGATTGGTCCCAGCACCGATCCTTGAGGTACTCCACTTGTTACTGTTCGCCAGTCCGACTTCTCGCCCCTTACCATTACCCTCTGGCTCCTTCCTGTTAGGTAGTTCTTCACCCATACTAGGGCCTTTCCGCTTACTCCTGCCTGCCTCTCAAGTTTGTATAGCAGTCTCATGTGCGGTACCGTATCAAAGGCCTGTGTGTGTGTGTGTGTGTGTGTGTGTGTGTGTGTGTGTGTGTGTGTGTGTGTGTGTGTGTGTGTGTGTGTGTGTGTGTGTGTATGTGTGTGTGTGTGTGTGTGTGTGTGTGTGTGTGTGTGTATGTGTGTGCATGTGTGTGTATGTGTGTGTATGTGTGTGTGTGTGTGTGTGTGTGTGTGTGTGTGTGTGTGTGTGTGTGTGTGTGTATGTGTGTGTATGTGTGTGTGTGTGTGTGTGTGTCTGCTACACAATTTTCCACGAAATAAAACATATTTTTAATAACCGAGAAACCTTCAGACTTGAACAAAATACAAGATCTTGAAGCTTAGGCTTTCTCGACCAAATATATTTGCCTTTCTTCATAAACATTTTACACAAGTTATATAAACAAAGTTTGGTAAAAGGGACAGTGTTCATTGACTATTCTGCTCTCTCTCTCTATCCCATTGTTTGTTTCTAAATAGTTCGGGTTTTATCCTATTCCATTTGTTCTATCCAATATCATTGGTTCTGTCCTATCCCGTTGGTTCTCTCCTATTCCATCGGTTCTCTACTGTTCCATCGGTCCTCTCCTGTTCTGTCACTGTGTTACTCTTTCATCGGGTCCTATCTCGTGGCACCATTTATCTCAATGACCTGTTTCTCTCGTCTATCCAGTCTATTGTATATGTTAGCTCTATTTGATCAATTCTTTCTATCTATACTGTGAAATATTTGGTGAATAAAACTTTATAGTTCCCTTCCATTCGTCGAATGTTCTTATCTCTCTCTTCCCAATTTTCTTATCTCATTTCCCAATTTTCTTATCTCATTTCCCAATTTTCTTATCTCATTTCCCAATTTTCTTATCTCACTTCCCAATTTTCTTATCTCATTTCCCAATTTTCTTATCTCATTTCCCAATTTTCTTCTCGCAGTTTCAATCGCATCAATTTTGGTTTGTTTTAGGTATGTAACCCGTCTGTGACCTTCATCCGTCCCATTTTCCCTTTCCATTCCGTCTGTCCTTCCTATCCATCCTCCTATTTATCTGTCACATTTCTATCCTTCCTATTTCTCTTATACTCCTTTTCCATTCCTCCTGTGTTTCTTTCTAGTCTCTTCCTATTATAAAGGACCCCATCCCAGGACTACCCCATCACAGGACCCCCATCACAGGACTACCCCATCACAGGACCCCATCACAGGACCCCCATCACAGGACTACCCCATCACAGGACCCCCATCACAGGACTACCCCATCACAGGACCCCCATCACAGGACCCCCATCACAGGACTACCCCATCACAGGACTACCCCATCACAGGACCCCATCACAGGACTACCCCATCACAGGACCCCATCACAGGACCCCCATCACAGGAATACCCCATCACAGGACCCCCATCACAGGACTACCCCATCACAGGAATACCCCATCACAGGACCCCCATCACAGGACTACCCCATCACAGGAATACCCCATCACAGGACCCCCATCACAGGACTACCCCATCACAGGACCCCATCACAGGACCCCCAATCACAGGACCCCCATCACAGGAATACCCCATCACAGGACCCCCAATCACAGGACCCCCATCACAGGAATACCCCATCACAGGACCCCCATCACAGGACCCCATCACAGGACCCCCATCACAGGACTACCCCATCACAGGACCCCCATCACAGGACCCCATCACAGGACCCCCATCACAGGACTACCCCATCACAGGACCCCCATCACAGGACCCCATCACAGGACCCCCATCACAGGAATACCCCATCACAGGACCCCCAATCACAGGACCCCACCACAGGACCCCATCACAGGACCCCATTACAGGACCCCCATCACAGGACCCCATTACAGGACCCCCATCACAGGACCCCCATCACAGGACCCCCATTACAGGACCCCATCACAGGACTACCCCATCACAGGACCCTATCCCAGGACTACCCCATCACAGGACCCCATCACAGGACCCCCATCACAGGACTACCCCATCACAGGACCCCCATTACAGGAACCCCATCACAGGACCCCATCACAGGACCCCCATCACAGGACCCCCATCACAGGACCCCATCACAGGACCCCATCACAGGACCCCACCACAGGACCCCACCACAGGACCCCACCACAGGACCCCCATCACAGGACCCCACCACAGGACCCCACCACAGGACCCCCATCCACAGCCCACAAACATACCCACTTCACCAAAGTCAGGCATGAAGCTACCCATATCACAAGATGTGTGTGTGGTCAAATACCAGAGTTCGATCCTCGCTAGTCTAAAACTCCAACGTGGATCCAGTAAGCTGTTTCTCCGACAGTTATCTCCAACAGGGAGTTCCATCATAAGAACTCCTGCAGAGAGCTCTAACAGAAGGCTCAACTATAGAGCTTCATCGAGAGAAGCTATTTTTTATAATAAAAAAAGCAAAAGAGTGTATCACTCTGATAAGAATTTTCTATAAGTCTCTCTCTCCCTCCCAAACGAGCTATATACTACACATCCCCAACAGGAGGAGTAACAGAGAGCCCCCAACAGAGAGCCCCCAACAGAGAGCCCCCAACAGAGAGCCTCCAACAGAGAGCCCCCAACAGAGAGCCCCCAACAGAGAGCCCCCAACAGAGAGCCCCCAACAGAGAGCCTCCAACAGAGAGCCCCCAACAGAGAGCCCCGACAGAGAGCCCCCAACAGAGAGCCCCAACAGAGAGCCCCAACAGAGAGCCCCAACAAAGAGCTCCCCAACAGAGAGCCCCCAACAGAGAGCCTCAACAGAGAGCCCCAATAGAGAGCCCCAACAGAGAGCCTCAACAGAGAGCCCCAACAGAGAGCTCCCCAACAGAGAGCCCCAACAGAGAGCCCCAACAGAGAGCCCCCAATAGAGAGCCCCAACAGAGAGCCCCAACAGAGAGCCCCAACAGAGAGCCCCAACAAAGAGCTCCCCAACAGAGAGCCCCCAACAGAGAGCCTCAACAGAGAGCCCCAATAGAGAGCCCCAATAGAGAGCCCCAACAGAGAGCCCCAACAGAGAGCCCCAACACTGAGCTAGAGAGAGCGCCCCGCTCACCAACCACGACGGTCGTGTTCATTATTATCCAGCCATTAAACAGACCTTAGCGGGTGTTATGGCTACAGGTACCCCTTGTCCCTCTGTCCCTGTTAACGAGGAGGTGCTTTGGCCCCCCTGGATGGGCAGGGAGGGGGGGGGGGTGAAGAGGCATGGTGGACAGTATGGACGATAAACGGATGAGAGAGAGGGAGAGAGAGAGAGAGAGAGAGAGAGAGAGAGAGAGAGAGAGAGAGAGAGAGAGAGAGAGAGAGAGAGAGAGAGAGAGAGAGAGAGAGAGAGAGAGAGAGAGAGAGAGAGAGAGAGAGAGAGAGAGAGAGAGAGAGCGAGAGAAAGAGAGTTGTATGAGTGTGTGTACTCATCTTGTTGTGCTTGCGGGGGTTGAGCTTCGGCTCTTTGGTCCCGCTACTCAACTGTGTGTGTGTGTGTGTGTGTTTGTGTAGCGAAATCCTAATGTTCAATGGGGAGTGAAGTTTGACTCTTCAGTGACCATGAAAAGTCACAGGCTATAGCAAGCAAGGCAGTCAAGAAACTTACTGCCTTAAGGCGATTCGCAAACCTTCTTGACAGCAGGGGTTGCAAAACCTTGCACGAGACTCCGAGCTTCAGCACACCCCACTCTCCTCTGTGGGGGCTGCCCCCCCCTCCCCCCCCCCTCCCAACCGCCTTCGTTTATCAGGACAAGGTTGAGGCCTGAGGGAGAAGGCTCGTCTCTTAGTCTTGATCCATTCTGGATGGATTGGTCAGTACAAATGAACCTTCAAAATCGCAGAGATATCGGCAGACTTGATATTATGTAAAGGGCAAATGTCCTCAAGGTTCCCCTTTCTCTCCCAGCATTGTGGACAACCAGTAGGTGGCAGTCATTACACAAGGCGCTCAGTAATCAAACGCCTAATGCTGGCTGTGCCTTTCTGAAGAATTTCACCCCATCAGCAATCATTCATGCCTAGATTAACTCACACTTGCAGCACGGTGTATCAACATGTGGACACTTGTAAGATCACGACAACTGACCAGTTGAAGGACGGACCACACACTTGGCTCCTGGTTCATCCTCTTCCCTACTTCAGTGTTTCTTGCCATTCAATTTTAATTTATTCTTAATGAATTATATATAAAATTCTCGTCAAAGATTAGTTCCTAGAGACAGGCTTCAGATGAGCTGGTGAAGGCTAACGACTTTTGCAGTTGTAACAAACTAGGCTGTTGTAAGAATTATCCAGAGTGGTTTATCGACAAAAGAGAATGGGAAGCTGAGCCCGCATGGTGACCTGGGAACCTGACCCCAGGGGAATTCGCGGTGGAAATAACCGACGCTTTGTTCATAGCTGCGTATAATGAACCATCCTATAGTATTCAGTAATTTAGAGAAAATTAGCCTTTATTCATTTTGCATTAAAATTGTATTGTATAATAGTACTGGATACAATATCAAGAGTATTCTAATTATTGAGTTTAAGTCACCATCAGTGACGTCACGAATTAGATCTAACTTGTAAGGCGGAGTGACCGGCGGTCATAAGTCATCAGAGTTGACAGGTCTACTATTTCTCAAAGTTCAATTAACCATTTTTTGGGGATCGGGAACAGCTCTGCCGTTAGATGTTTGTGTAATTTAATTTCAGTAAAATAATTCAACCAGTCTGGATCAATTCAGTACAAACAGAGGTTAATTGTTATAACTTAAACCTTGCTAGTAACTTGGTGAAACTTTGACTAGGCGGAAGGTTACAATGCTCTAGCCTGGGCTAGGCCAGACGAGGAAGAGATCAGTGTGGATACGAGAGCAGCTGGGAGAGGTCAAACATCTTACCTCTCCCCGAGACCAGCCCAACATCTCTAGCTGGTAAAACATAGAGGTATAGTTGCTATGGTTATTTATAGAATAGTCTTCATTGCCATTCAGGTCAAGTAGGGAGTGTTAAAGTGACAGGGAGTGAACATATTTAGATTTTTGTTTTAGTTTTTCTTTTAATAAATTAATTAAGTTAATAAATTGCATTTTTATTATTTCCATGTGTTTTATGTGTATACTTGTCCTGGTCACGTGGTCCACACGAGGCAGAGTTGGATTGGGCGCCGATTCTAACATCGATTCTAACATCGAATCATTCCCGTGTAATTAATTTCACACTCTTAAGTTTCCACGGTCATCGGTTATAGTGGGGATCAAGCCCCAAGGTTGATTAATTAGTGTGATCGATCCAGACCTCGATCATTGCTGTGTTACTGGTCTGGTGGTGGCAGCGTAGAGGCGACTCTAGGGTTTTGCTCAAAGCCTAGGTCACGCCATACTGGTTGTAGAATCCTAAGTCGGTCAATCGTCTTAGGACCACGTGGCGTGGAGTTGGCTTTGGTAAAAGTTTTGGAGTCCCTTGGTAGAGAATAAAAAGTAAGAATACGGGCAGAGGGAAAGAAAAGAGAAGTAGAGAGAGAAATCTAACCCGTGTTACACAGTTTCATTAAGAACTTTAGCACAAATCCTAGTGACCCCGGTCCGCCGAGTGGACAGCACGCTGGACTTGTGATCCTGTGGTCCCGGGTTCGATCCCGGGCGCCGGGGAGAAGCAATGAGCAGAGTTTCTTTCACCCTATGCCCCTGTTACCTAGCAGTAAAATAGGTACCTGGGTGTTAGTCAGCTGTCACGGGCTGCTACCTAGAAGTGGAGGCGTGGTCGAGGACCGGGCCGCGGGGACACTAAAGCCCCGAAATCATCTCAAGATAACCTCAAGAAGATAACCCCTAGTCTTTAAGTTTTGCCCTGGAGGGCGAGTTTATTGGGCAGCGTCATTCATCCTGTGAGTGGACACACCGCCATAGTGACAGTATTGGGCAGCGTCACTCATCCTGTGAGTGGACACACCGCCATAGTGACAGTATTGGACAGCGTCACTCATCCTGTGAGTGGACACACCGCCATAGCAGCATGTACAACACTCCCCAATAGGAAGAAAACCCGCTGGGTTGTGCATCCTGTCACTTGTACCCAGACACAGCTGGGTGATAATTGACCCCAAGTCTTAGTTAAATGTGAGAGAGAAAAGCGGATGAAAGTATGAAATATAACGAAGGAGAGAGTAAGCAAGACGAACTCTGAGATCAAGGCTACTTAGTACTGAAGGCCCTAAAGTTATAAACCATTCTCTCTTTTATCTTCCAAATCTCAGAAGACCGTCCCCGGTTACACACGCTTCAAAACCCTTCTTATACGAGTCCTTCCAATCCTCCTTCACGGCCCATTGCTTCGGGTCTGCGAATCCTAGGTTCAGATCCTCGGTCGGTGAGATCAGGAACTTAAGAAAGATTTAAATATGTCTCATCATGCCAAGGACACCCGAGGTCCGGGGCCTCCAGGACTACCAGGAACGGGGCGGGGTCCTGTGGGGTCCTCAGGCTGGACCACAGGACCATCAGCAGTGGGCACGGGCTAGGATAACAGGACGACCCTCAAGGGTCCTGTGGTCGAGGGAATCCACCTGAGAGGGAGGTGGCAGACCACCTAGCGAGCACATGGCTACCCAGTGTCACCAACGGTTTAGGTGACTGTTTCTCAGTGGTCATTGGACCACTTCACAGCCACGGAGACAAACTGGAGACCACTAAAACCCATCCACGAAGCCTCTTTACACTTCCCAGGGGTGGTGGTGATCACATGGGAGCTATAGGGCTAGTGGGACCTCTGACTACCAGAGCAGTCCCAATTTAGGGCCCTAAAATCTTTTTTTTTTTTTAGAGGCATCAGGAATTAATTTTAAGACTGTTTAGACGACGCCAAGAACGACCTCTTGGGAGACCACCAACCGACTCCACAATTACCTGAATGACGCAGAGGCCTCCACGAGGAAGGAGGAAAATCAACAACACACAATATTGAGAATTTCAACTTCTTCTTATGCTCTTCTTCTTATTATTATTCTCTTCTTCAACTTCTTCTTATCAATCGCTGATAATAACGAATCCTACAGGAGGCAGACGATGTTCTAACATCACCTAGTGTGAAAAGTCAAGCTTTTTGAGAATCAATATCTGTTAGGCTCTCTCTCTCTCTCTCTCTCTCTCTCTCTCTCTCTCTCTCTCTCTCTCTCTCTCTCTCTCTCTCTCTCTCTCTCTCTCTCTCTCTCACACACACACAGGTGAGTTAGTGTAGCGAGGACAATAAGGCCTCGTCCCACCCCACCGCTGGTCTTAAACACCTACCTGTGGCCAGTCAGTGATTTACGACACCACAACAAACCTCTTCTCCCTTTCTCCACATTTTTCTCCTTGTGAAATGATAACCAAACAGCCAAATGATCTCTGCTGCATTACGTAACTTTAAGGTTAACTTTAGGCCTTTCTGACACTGGCTAAACAAAAATAAGTTACGTTTTAAAATAGGGAAATATTGGTTTATAATGGGGAGGGGTTTGGAAAATGTATAGAGGCTTCGAGGGGCCATTTGAAAAGGCCATTTTCAGGGTCAATGCATCATTAGGGTCTCTAATATGAACCGATATATAAAAATATTCTGAAGCTCATTTATCGTAATGATATCATTTATCACATCTACCAGTGAAGGGATCTTGATATTTTTAAAGAGGTAGATAAATATATAAAGATAGCTAGATAGATAAGTAAATAGAAAGAGACATAGGTCTCTTTATCGAAGACATGGTGAGTGGAAAACAAATTTGTAAGTTAGTAGAAAGTTAGTAAAAATTAGTTAGTTAGAACTAAAAGGCATGAGTTGCGAGGAAAGGCTGCGTGAGATGCACCTTATGACACTGGAAGACAAAAGAGTAAGGGAAGACATGATCACTACCTTCAAAATTCTCAGAGGAATTGACAGGATTGATAAGGATAAACTTTTTAACACGGTTGGTACGCGAACAAGGAGACACAGGTGGAGACTGAGTACCCAAATGAGCCACAGGGACGTTAGAAAGAACTTTTTTAGTGTCAGAGTAGTTAACAGATGGAATGCATTAGGCAGTGATGTGGTGGAGGCTAGGACTCCTAATCCTGTGGCCCGGGTTCGATTCCCGGCGCCCGCAGAGACAAATGGGGCAGAGTTTCTTTCATCCTGATGCACCTATTACCTAACAGTAAATAGGTATCTGGTAGTTAGACAGCTGTTACGGCCTGCTTCCTGTGTGTGTGTGTGTATGTATATGTGTGTGTGTGTGTGTATTCACCTAGTTGTTTTTACCTAGTTGTGCTTGCGGGGGTTGAGCTCTGCTCTTTCGGCCCGCCTCCCAACTGTCAATCAACTGTTAATAACTACTATTTTTTTCTTCCCACAACACACACACCATAGGAAGCAGCCCGTGATAGCTGACTAACTCCCATGTACCTATTTACTGCTCGGTAACAGGGGCATTAGGGTGAAAGAAACACTGCCCATTGTTTCTCGCCGGCGCCCGGAATCGAACATGGGGCCACAGGATCACGCGTCCAGCGTGCTGTCTGCTCAGCCACCGGCCTCATGTGTGTGTGTGTGTGTGTGTGTGTGTGTGTGTGTGTGTGTACTCACCTATATGTACTCACCTATATGTGCTTGCAGGATCGAGCATTGACTCTTGGATCCCGCCTTTCTAGCTATCGGTTGTTTACAGCAATGACTCCTGTCCCATTTCCCTATCATACCTAGTTTTAAAAGTATGAATAGTATTTGCTTCCACAACCTGTTCCCCAAGTGCATTCCATTTTTCTACTACTCTCACGCTAAAAGAAAACTTCCTAACATCTCTGTGACTCATCTGAGTTTCCAGTTTCCACCCATGTCCCCTCGTTCTGTTATTATTACGTGTGAACATTTGATCTATTTCCACTTTGTCAATTCCCCTGAGTATTTTATATGTCCCTATCATATCTCCTCTCTCCCTTCTTTTCTCTAGTGTCGTAAGGTTCAGTTCCTTCAGCCGCTCTTCATATCCCATCCCTCGTAGCTCTGGGACAAGCCTCGTCGCAAACCTCTGAACCTTCTCCAGTTTCTTTATGTGTTTCTTCAGGTGGGGGCTCCATGATGGCGCGGCATACTCTAAGACGGGTCTCACGTAGGCAGTGTAAAGCGCCCTAAAAGCTTCCTCATTTAGGTTTCTGAATGAAGTTCTAATTTTCGCCAGTGTAGAGTACGCTGCTGTCGTTATCCTATTTATATGTGCCTCAGGAGTTAGATTAGGTCTCACATCCACTCCCAGGTCTCTTTCTCGAATCGTTACAGGTAGGCTGTTCCCCTTCATTGTGTACTGTCCCTTTGGTCTCCTGTCACCTGATCCCATTTCCATAACTTTACATTTACTGGTGTTAAACTCCAGTAGCCATTTCTCTGACCATCTCTGCAGCCTGTTTAAGTCCTCTTGGAGGATCCTACAATCCTCGTCTGTCACAACTCTTCTCATTAATTTTGCGTCATCTGCAAACATCGACATGTATGATTCCACTCCTGTAAACATATCATTTACGTAAATTAGAAAGAGGATTGGTCCCAGCACCGATCCTTGAGGTACTCCACTTGTTACTGTTCGCCAGTCCGACTTTTCGCCCCTTACCATTACCCTCTGGCTCCTTCCTGTTAGGTAGTTCTTCA
>NC_091159.1:44213554-44225224 GCF_040958095.1 Procambarus clarkii | reverse complement strand
TCAGGGGTGAAAGAAACTCTGCCCATTGTTTCTCACCGGCGCCCGGGATCGAATCCGGGACCACAGGATCACGCACCCAGTGTTCTGTTCGCTCAGCCACCGGATCCATCGGGGCAGTTAACAAGTGGGATGCTCTGACAGAGGAGGTTGTAGGAGCCACCACCACCACCCACAACTTTAAGGATCGATTCGGCAATGAATCTAAACAAATTTAGTAGTTAGGTTGAAACGCAGCAGGTACAAGGCCAGTAGGCGTTCAATCCCCGACCGCCCAAGTGGTTGGGCACCATTCCTTCCCCCCGTCCCATCCCAAATCCTCATCCTGACCCCTTCCAAGTGCTATATAGTCGTAATGGCTAGGCGCTTTCCCCAGATAACTCCCCTCCCTTCCCTTCCCTTCCCTTCCCTTCCCTTCCCTTCCCTTCCCTTCCCTTCCCTTCCCTTCCCTTCCCTTCCCTTCCCTTCCCTTCCTTTCCCTTCCCTTCCCCCCCCCCTTGATTCCAGGAGGTCTTCATAATAGAACGAGGACATGTTCCTTAGACTTACCAGAAATATGGAAGACGGCTAAAGTACTCCCAATATACAAAAAGGGTGACAGGCAAGAGGCACTGAACTACAGGCCAGTGTCCTTAACTTGTATACCATGCAAGGTGATGGAGAAGATTGTGAGGAAAACCAGGTAACACATCTGGAGAGAAGGGACTTCGTGACAAACCACCAACATGGGTTCAGGGAGGGTAAATCTTGCCTGACTGGTTTAATAGAATTCTACGACCAGGTGACAAAGATTAAGCAAAAAAGAGAAGGTTGGACTGACTGTATGTTCTTGGACTGCCGGAAAACCTTTGTCATAGTACTCCATAAGAGGCTGGTGCATAAGTTGGAGAAACAGGCAAGAGTAACTGCTAGGGGGATAAGGATCTCCAGTGGATAATTGAGTACCTAAGCAATAGGAAGCTATGAGTTATTGTGAGGGCTGGTGACATCACACCTCAGAATGGTGTGATGTCACCAGCGGAGTCCCACAGGGTTCTGTACTCGGTCCTATCCTGTTTCTGATATATGTAAATGATCTTACAGAATGTATAGATTTATTCCTTTCAATGTTTGCTGATGCCAAAATTATGAAAAAGATTAAGACGGGGATGGTCCTGCAAATGGCTATTAGAGTTTATCCCGACCAGTGTAATGTAATGAAGATAGGCGCAGGGAGCAAAAGACCCGATACAAGGTACCATTTGGGAGATTAAATCTTCAAGAATCAGAGAGAGAGAGAGAGAGAGAGAGAGAGAGAGAGAGAGAGAGAGAGAGAGAGAGAGAGAGAGAGAGAGAGAGAGAGAGAGAGAGAGAGAGAGAGAGAGAGAGAGAGAGTGAGAGAGAGAGAGAAAGACCTGAGGTACTGATATCACACCAAACCTGTCTCCTGAAACCCGCATCAAGAAGATATAATCAGCGGCATATGCCAGGTTAGCCAACATAAGAACGGCCTTTAGAAACTTGTGTAAGGAATCATTCAGAACCTTGTATACCACATATGTCAGACCAATTCTGGAGTATGCAGCTCCAGCATATAGAGTCCGTATCTAGTTAAGCACATGACAAAACTGGAGAAGGTTCAAAAGTATGCTACCAGACAAGTACCCGAGCCGAGGGGTATGAGGTACTAGGAGAGACTCCAGGAACAAAACCTCACGTCGCTGGAAGAAAGAAGAGCTAGAGAAGACATGATTACCACATACTAGATTCTCAGCGGAATTGATTGGGTAAATAAAGACGGTTATTTAACACAGGTGAAGAACGCACAAGGGGACACAGGTGGAAACTGAGTACCCAGATGAGCCACAGAGATATTGAAATAACTTATTACAAGTCAGGGTGGTACAGTGGTAGAACTTGCGGCCTGAAGTGCTTTGGTCGCGGGTTCGAGTCACCCCCGCGGCTCCAGTTGATTTTGTCAATTATAATTATATAATTATATTATTATTATTCGTATTCTAATTATTATTATTATTATTACGCTGCCCCGCTTCTACTACCATGACATAAGACACGCAGCATCACTGCCCCGCTTCTACTACCATGGCATAAGACACGCAACATCACTGCCCCGCTTCTACTACCATGACATAAGACACGCCACATCGCTGCCCCACTTCTACTACCATGACATAAGACACGCAACATCACTGCCCCGCTTCTACTACCATGACATAAGACACGCAACATCAGAGCTGTTTATTATCTCACTGTGTAAACATTGCAAATAATTGTCATTCACAATCAGCTGGAAGTGTTAGTAAACAACGTTCTATCTTAAATCAGCTGCGAGTGTTTGTAAACAACGTTCATTCATAGTCCTGAGCGTGTGAACCGGCGTGTCAGTATGAGACATTTATTTGTCAACGAAATCAGACGATACATTAAAAAAAACGAACTGAATGACTGCTGATGTGAGCAGTTTGTTGACAGTAACTGTGGACAGTTTGTTGACAGTAACTGTGGACAGTTTGTTGACAGTAACTGTGGACAGTTTGTTGACAGTAACTGTGGACAGTTTGTTGACAGTAACTGTGGACAGTTTGTTGACAGTAACTGTGGACAGTTTGTTGACAGTCGTATGCCTTCTGCTCCCTACGCCTATCTTCATTACATTACATTGGTCGGGTTAAACTCTAATAGCCATTTGCTGGACCATACCCGTCTTTATCCTGACTTTCTGCTAGGACGATCTATACCGTTCATCTCCGTAATGAACTGTCAACGTCAGATCCCCGTCTCTCCTTTCAATCAGTCACCTGTCAACTGTTTCTTCCAATCTATATTCCCAAGTGGACTTGTCTTACTCATCCATTAATTGAGATGTCCCTCAGTCTATCCGGTGAGACCAATCAACCCACAATCAACTGTCTATCAGACCATCAGCACTTACCACAATCCCATTCAATCCACGAGGAACACAACAGACTCCCACAACCAGTGTTGTTGGGGGACTGGTGTCCCCCAAACAACACTGGTGTCCCCCCCAACAACACTGGTGTCCCCAACAACACTGGTGTCCCCCCAACAACACTGGTGTCCCCCCAACAACACTGGTGTCCCCCCAACAACACTGGTGTCCCCCCAACAACACTGGTGCCCCCCAACAACACTGGTGTCCCCCAACAACACTGGTGTCCCCCAACAACACTGGTGCCCCCCAACAACACTGGTGTCCCCCAACAACACTGGTGTCCCCCAACAACACTGGTGTCCCCCAAACAACACTGGTGTCCCCCCAACAACACTGGTGTCCCCCAACAACACTGGTGCCCCCCAACAACACTGGTGTCCCCCCAACAACACTGGTGCCCCCCAAACAACACTGGTGTCCCCCCAACAACACTGGTGTCCCCCCAACAACACTGGTGCCCCCCAACAACACTGGTGTCCCCCAACAACACTGGTGCCCCCCAACAACACTGGTGTCCCCCAACAACACTGGTGCCCCCCAACAACACTGGTGTCCCCCCAACAACACTGGTGTCCCCCCAACAACACTGGTGTCCCCCAACAACACTGGTGTCCCCCCAACAACACTGGTGTCCCCCAACAACACTGGTTTCCCCCAACAACACTGGTGTCCCCCAACAACACTGGTGTCCCCCCAACAACACTGGTGTCCCCCCAACAACACTGGTGTCCCCCCAACAACACTGGTGTCCACCAACAACACTGGTGTCCCCCAACAACACTGGTGCCCCCCAACAACACTGGTGTCCCCCCAACAACACTGGTGTCCCCCAACAACACTGGTGTCCCCCCAACAACACTGGTGTCCCCCCAACAACACTGGTGTCCCCCCAACAACACTGGTGTCCCCCCAACAACACTGGTGTCCCCCCAACAACACTGGTGTCCCCCAACAACACTGGTGTCCCCCCAACAACACTGGTGTCCCCCCAACAACACTGGTGTCCCCCCAACAACACTAGTGTCCCCACAACAACACTGGTGTCCCCCAACAACACTGGTGTCCCCCCAACAACACTGGTGTCCCCCAACAACACTGGTGTCCCCCAACAACACTGGTGTCCCCCCAACAACACTGGTGTCCCCCCAACAACACTGGTGTCCCCCCAACAACACTGGTGTCCCCCAACAACACTGGTGTCCCCCCAACAACACTGGTGTCCCCCAACAACACTGGTGTCCCCCAACAACACAGGTGTCCCCCCAACAACACTGGTGTCCACCAACAACACTGGTGTCCCCCCAACAACATTAGTGTCCCCACAACAACACTGGTGTCCCCCAACAACACTGGTGTCCCCCCAACAACACTGGTGTCCCCCAACAACACTGGTGTCCCCCCAACAACACTGGTGTCCCCACAACAACACTTGTGTCCCCCCCAACAACACTGGTGTCCCCCAACAACACTGGTGTCCCCCCAATAACACTGGTGTCCCCACAACAACACTAGTGTCCCCCAACAACACTGGTGTCCCCACCAACAACACTGGTGTCCCCCCAACAACACTGGTGTCCACCAACAACACTGGTGTCCCCCCAACAACACTGGTGTCCCCCCAACAACAATGGTGTCCCCCAACAACACTGGTATCCCCCCCAACAACACTGGTGTCCCCCAACAACACTGGTGTCCCCCCAACAACACTGGTGTCCCCCAACAACACTGGTGTCCCCCCCAACAACACTGGTGTCCACCAACAACATTGGTGTCCCCCAACAACACTGGTGTCCCCACAACAACACTGGTGTCCCCACCAACAACACTGGTGTCCCCCCCAACAACACTGGTGTCCCCCCAACAACACTGGTGTCCCCCAACAACACTGGTGTCCCCCCCAACAACACTGGTGTCCCCCCAACAACAATGGTGTCCCCCAACAACAATGGTGTCCCCCCAACAACACTGGTATCCCCACCAACAACACTGGTGTCCCCCCCAACAACACTGGTGTCCCCCCAACAACACTGGTGTCCCCCCAACAACACTGGTGTCCCCCCAACAACACTGGTGTCCCCCCAACAACACTGGTGTCCCCCCAACACTGGTGTCCCCCAACAACACTGGTGTCCCCCCCCCAACAACACTGGTGTCCCCCCAACAACACTGGTGTCCCCCAACAACACTGGTGTCCCCCCAACAACACTGGTGTCCCCCCAACAACACTGGTGTCCCCCCAACAACACTGGTGTCCCCCCAACAACACTGGTGTCCCCCCAACAACACTGGTGTCCCCCCAACAACACTGGTGTCCCCCAACCAACACTGGTGTCCCAAAACATCACTGGTTCCCCCCCCCCCAACAACACTGGTGTCCCCCCAACAGCACTGGTGTCCCCCCCCCGACAACACTGGAGTCCCCCCGACAACACTGGTGTCCCCCCAACAACACTGGTGCCCCCCAACAACACTGGTATCCCCCCTACAACACTGGTGTCTCCTCAACAACACTGGTGCCCCCCAAACAACACTGGTGTCCCCCAACAACACTGGTGTCCCCCCAACAACACTGGTGTCCCCCAACAACACTGGTGTCCCCCAACAACAATGGTGTCCCCCAACAACACTGGTGCCCCCCCAACAACACTGGTGTCCCCCAACAACACTGGTGTCCCCCCAACAACACTGGTGTCCCCCCAACAACAATGGTGCCCCCCAACAACACTGGTGTCCCCCCCAACAACAATGGTGTCCCCCCCAACAACACTGGTGTCCCCCCAACAACACTCGTGTCCCCCAACAACACTCGTGTCCCCCCAACAACACTGGTGTCCCCCCAACAACACTGGTTTCCCCCCAACAACACTGGTGTCCCCCAACAACACTGGTGTCCCCCCAACAACACTGGTGTCCCCCAACAACACTGGTGTCCCCCCAACAACACTGGTGTCCCCCCAACAACAATGGTGCCCCCCAACAACACTGGTGTCCCCCCCCAACAACAATGGTGTCCCCCCAACAACACTCGTGTCCCCCCAACAACACTGGTGTCCCCCCAACAACACTGGTGTCCCCCCAACAACACTGGTGTCCCCCCAACAACACTGGTGTCCCCCAACAACAATGGTGACCCCCAACAACACTGGTGTCCCCCCCAACAACAATGGTGTCCCCCCAACAACACTGGTGTCCCCCCAACAACACTCGTGTCCCCCAACAACACTGGTGTCCCCCCAACAACACTGGTGCCCCCCAACAACACTGGTGTCCCCCCAACAACACTGGTGTCCCCCAACAACAATGGTGTCCCCCTAACAACACTGGTGTCCCCCCAACAACACTGGTGTCCCCCCAACAATACTGGTGCCCCCCAACAACACTGGTGTCCCCCAACAACACTGGTGCCCCCCAACAACACTGGTGTCCCCCAACAACACTGGTGCCCCCCAACAACACTGGTGCCCCCCCAACAACACTGGTGTCCCCCCCAACAACACTGGTGTCCCCCCAACAACACTGGTGTCCCCCCCAACAACACTGGTGTCCCCCAACAACACTGGTGTCCCCCCCCCAACAACACTGGGTTCCCCCCCCCCCCCCCCTACAAGAGATCTAATCCCACCCAATCCTCAATATAACAAACGCCATATAGCCATAAAGTTGAAATAAACACATAACATTATAAACCAGACCACTACAGATTATAGTCAGTATCGACGCTTGTATGTTAAATAGTGCTGACTTTTATCGCATGTTAGTAATACTTGGCAGTCGCCATCCACGGATATCTGACGAAAATTAGTGCAAAATTACGAAAATTAATGGAAATTGGTGAGGTGGGCGGGCAGCTGGCCGTGAATGTATTAACCGCTGAGGCTGTTAAGCGAGTCTGGCTTCTCATTTACACTAATTCCTTCAAATCGCATTAGATATGCGCTGAAACCCTCCACTTATTAACTGGAGAGCATCCGATACCCCATCTGAGAGTGTCTGAGACCATCGGCGGTAAGATCTCATCACACTATAAATGACAGGGAAAATGTATAGATGGTATGGGAGGCGGGGGTGCGGGTGCTGGCGTATCGAATCGCTTAACGTCGGGTTTAGAGGCGTGGCCGCGGTGCTCTAGGGGGGTTTGGAACCTTCTCTATTTATACTTTTTGTGTGTGTGTGTTTGTGGGTGATCTTCCCAGCTCGGCCAGTTGGCGAACGTTTCCTAGTTTTCTTTCCTTCTCGGTTATTTTAATATACGGGTTTGGAATAGGGTTTATGGCATTCTTGTAGCCTTTAAGGGATGCGAATCTGTAGCGAGTGTGAGGACCGTCGTACAGGAGAGTGTCAACATCTATTTAGTGGCCATTATGGGGACAGGAAGCCGGCATGTTGGCATAAAGCTTCCCAGTCAAACTACGGAAACTTGACACCTTCTCTGTGAACAAAATAGCAGAGGAAACCGCGTCCTGTCATCTAATGCGTCACATTTGTAGCGGAGTCGATCAGTCGGTGAAGGCGACATGTTGGTAACACTGTAGCCAGCCTAACATGCCGCTCTGGGCCCCGGCCTGGACAGGTTGGGTGGGTTGGTTGGGTGCGTGCGCTTCTGGCAAGGTGAACACTTGTATTTTAACGTTGTGGAGAACGGAGAGTTCTTGCCCTGTGGTGCAGGCGCTGGCTGCCCCGGCCACGCCACACTTCTGAGATGACCAAGGCAGGCGAGCGTGCGTCCGGCGTACAGTAGGAGGCGAGCGTGCGTCCGGCGTACAGTAGGAGGCGAGCGTGCGTCCGGCGTACAGTAGGAGGCGAGCGTGCGTCCGGCGTACAGTAGGAGGCGAGCGTGCGTCCGGCGTACAGTAGGAGGCGAGCGTGCGTCCGGCGTACAGTAGGAGGCGAGCGTGCGTCCGGCGTACAGTAGGAGGCGAGCGTGCGTCCGGCGTACCGAAGGAGGCGAGCGTACGTCCGGCGTACAGTAGGAGGCGAGCGTGCGTCCGGCGTACAGTAGGAGGCGAGCGTGCGTCCGGCGTACAGTAGGAGGCGAGCGTGCGTCCGGCGTACAGTAGGAGGCGAGCGTGCGTCCGCCGTACAGTATGAGGCGAACGTGCGTCCGGCGTACCGAAGGAGGCGAGCGTACGTCCGGCGTACCGCAGAACAACATGACCCGGCACCAGCAAGCGCCAAGTCTGGCATTCCTTACTCTGGCTCTGCCATCATGAATGTAGTAAATATTGTGCGCCAGACGCACGTTCGTCCGACCGTATTTGGTACAGTCTTGACTGGCGTCCCTCCGCCAGACTCCTCTCACTCCTACAACCACCTTCAGGTAACGCCAGGCGCTCCTCCGCCAGTCAAGGTGCTGGCGTGGCTGCCAGGTAGTGGGGTTGAAGGAGCTGCTTTGCATGTCCTGTGGATGTTTGCGGGTATCGAACCCTGGTCCGCTGGTACAGCCCAGCATTGGGAATCGACCCCGACCAGCACGTTATGTCTATTAGGCACGGCACAGTCGCTCTTAGCTGGTGATGGGTGGTGGTGATGGGTGGTGGTGATGGTGGTGGTGATGATGACGGGTGGTGGTGATGGTGGTAATGATGGTGGTGGTGGTGGTGATGGGTGGTGATGATGGTGGTGATGGTGGTAATGATGGTGGGGTGGTGGTGGTGATGAGGGGTGGTGGTGGTGGTGATGGTGACGGGTGGTGGTGGTGATAGTGGTGGTGATGATGGTGGTGATGATGGTGGTGATGAGGGGTGATGGTGACGGGTGGTGGTGGTGATGATGGTGGTGATGAGGGGTGGTGGTGATAGAGGTGGTGGTAGTGGTGATGGTGGTGATGGGTGGTGGTGATGGTGGTGGTGATGGTGATGATGATGGTGGTGATGATGGGTGGTGGTGATGGGTGGTGGTGATGGTGGTGATGATGGTGATGATGAGGGGTGGTGAGGGGTGGTGCTGGTGGTGACGGGTGGTGGTGGTGGTGGTGATGATGGTGGTGATGGTGGTGGTGAGGGGTGATGCTGGTGGTGACGGGTGGTGGTGGTGGTGGTGATGATGGTGATGAGGGGGGGGGTGGTGGTGATGAGGGGGGGGGGTGATGAGGGGTGGTGGTGATGATGGTGGTGATGAGGGGTGGTGTTGGTGGTGATGGTGGGTGGTGGTGGTGGTGGTGGTGGTGGTAGTGGTGATGATGGTGGTGATGATGGGTGGTGGTGATGATGGTGATGAGGGGTGGTGATGGGTGGTGGTGGTGTTGGTTGGTGGTGATGGTGGTTATGGGTGCTGGTGATGGGTGGTGGTGATGGTGATGGTGGTGATGATGGTGGTGATGCGGGGAGGTGTTGGTGGTGATGGTGGGTGGTGGTGATGGTGGTGATGGTGGTGGTGGTGATGGTGGTGATAGTGGTGGTGATGGGTGGTGATGAGGGGTGGTGGTGATGGGTGGTGATGAGGGGCGGTGGTGATGGTGGTGATGATGGTGGTGATGAGGGGTGGTGATGATGGTGGTGATGAGGGGTGGTGGTGACGGGTGGTGGTGGTGATAGTGGTGGTGATGATGGGCAGTGATGGGTGGTGGTGGTGATGGTGGTGATGAGAGAGAGTGATGATGGGTGGCACAAAAGCCCAGTGCTCCACACGGGCTTCAGAGACAACAAATCAACCCATTTACAAAAAAAAAAAATCAAATCAACAAGACAAGAAACTAAACCAATAAAAAGATTAAAAACAAAAGACACGAACAAATAAAACAAAACACCTTCGAACTCTCGCGTGTTCTAAGAGTCCTCGTGTTTGAAGACAATTCAGTAAACTCAAGAAAAAAACCCTAAATTGAAACTGAACTTAAGATATATAATTCTCTACTTTGAAACACGAGGTATAACGCGGCCTTCAGTGTCTGGGGGCGACCTTAGCCTGTGGCGGAGGGTGATATAAGGACCTTTAAGATGCCAGTCTTTAAGGTGGTTGAAAGGAGTCTTTAAGAGTGGTTTAGGGGGAGTCTTTAAGGTGGTTTAGGGGGAGTCTTTAAGGTGGTTTAAGGGAGTCTTTAAGAGTGGTTTAGGGGTAGTCTTTAAGGTGATTTAGGGGGAGTCTTTAAGGTGATTTAGAGGAGAGTCTTTAAGAGTGGTTTAGGGGGAGTCTTTAAGGTGGTTTAGGGGGAGTCTTTAAGGTGGTTTAAGGGAGTCTTTAAGAGTGGTTTAGGGGTAGTCTTTAAGGTGATTTAGAGGAGAGTCTTTAAGAGTGGTTTAGGGGGAGTCTTTGCGGTAATTTAGGGGGTCTTTAAGGTGATTTAGAGGGGGGTCTTTAAGAGGGGGTTTAGGAGAATGTAGAAGGTAGTTTAGGAGAGTGTTGAAGGTGGTTTAAAAAAAAGAGTTGAGAGCGTATCGAGATGTTTAAGAACATTTAAGAAGAGCTTATTTAGGAGGTTCAAGAAAGTTTTAAAAGGGTTAATGGGATGTTTAAGAAGATTGAAAAGAGCTTGTGGACGTTTCAGTAGCATCAAATAAATGACAGAGAGAGTTCAGGGCCTTTTAGAAAGGGTGCGTGGGTCTGTGTGCTCCGAGGGGGGGGGGGGGGGAGGAGATAGGTTGTGTAAAGAAACTCCTTTTCTTTTTTCAGTCTTTCTTCCTCTCCTATCCATTTCTGCTCCTACTCCTCACTCACTTATCTCTAGCCCACCCCCTTCTGTTCCATCCCCCCTTTCCCCCTAGCCCCCCTTTTCAGCCCTGTGGGGACATGATCAGGGCCAAACGAGAGGGTTGTCCAGTCATGATTGGCCATGTTGGGACGAAAGGGAACTGCCATCTCATTCCCCTCCCATATGCCTGGAAGGGGAGAGGCAGGAGGGTAAGGAGAGAGAGAGTAGGGGAAGGGAAAGAAATAGGGGATGTATATACAGAGATGTAGAGTATATATATAGAGAGAGAGAGAGAGAGAGAGAGAGAGAGAGAGAGAGAGAGAGAGAGAGAGAGAGAGAGAGAGAGAGAGAGAGAGAGAGAGAGAGAGAGAGAGAGAGAGAGAGAGAAGAGAGAGAGAGAGAAGGATTCTAAATTTTGGAGCTTTATGACTCTATTCTATTCGTTTTTATTCTCCCATTCATCTAAATTTCTACTTGCTCTCTTGTTTTATCTCTTTGTTCTGGTATATCCTTCCCTCCCTCCTCTCCCTCCCATTCTCTTCCTTCTATTCCTCTATCCCTCGTTTTTCCATTTTGTAGTTTATCCTGTGTTCTTTCTCTCCTTCAAACCTATTTCTCCATTTAATAATACCTCCATCAGACACACCTGCTCCCTCCCTCACTCTACACACCTGCTCCCTCCCTCACCCCACACACCTGCTCCCTCCCTCACCCCACACACCTGCTCCCTCCCTCTCCCCACACACCTGCTCCCTCCCTCACCCCACACACCTGCTCCCTCCCTCACCCCACACACCTGCTCCCTCCCTCACCCCACACACCTGCTCCCTCCCTCACCCCTGCTCACTCCCTCACCCCACACACCTGCTCCCTCCCTCACCCCACACACCTGCTCCCTCCCTCACCCCACACACCTGCTCCCTCCCACACACCTGCTTCCTCCCTCACCCCACACACCTGCTCCCTCCCTCACCCCACACACCTGCTCCCTCCCACACACCTGCTCCCTCCCTCACACCTGCTCCCTCCCTCACCCCACACACCTGCTCCCTCCCTTACCCCACACACCTGCTCCCTCCCTCACCCATCTCCT
>NC_091159.1:44201054-44208554 GCF_040958095.1 Procambarus clarkii | reverse complement strand
AACGATAGGTACGAGTGATTACAGTGCGATACGTACCACCTACGTCAGATCAGTGCTAGAGTATGCAGTCACAGTAAGGAACACACAAATCAAATCCCAAAGCGGTGAAAAATTGTCGAGAGACTTTGACCCTAAGAACACAGTCAAGAGAGAAGAGAATGGGAGAGGGGTAGGACATGATCGAGACATACAAAATTCTCATGGGTATTGAAAAGATAATAGGGGTCATGTTAAAGAGTTTAACAACAGCAAGGAGATGAGTGTGATGAGCAAGTTGAATTAACTGTAGCAAGGTGTAACGATCCACTTACGCCGTTTCAATGTTGTTGGTTTAGATTCAGCTACTCAGAATGAAATGTCCATGTAGCACGGACTATGGTGAGCCCGTAATGCGCCGTTTCAAGAAAGGTCACCATTATATAAGGTGAAAGACTGGAGGCACGACACCACACGATCATAAATTGTAAAGGCGGGAGCCAGAAGCTGAAGCCCGACCTGCGGGCACAATTAAGGTGAAGAGACCCAAGACAATGCTATGTGTTCTACCGTCACTCGGGTGACCTGTCTGGTATTGTTATGTCTCCGTCACTCACTGTCTGTCTGTCTGTCTCTGTCTCTCTCTCTCTCTCTCTCTCTCTCTCTCTCTCTCTCTCTCTCTCTCTCTCTCTCTCTCTCTCTCTCTCTCTCTCTCTCTCTCTCTCTCTCTCTCTCTCTCTTTCTCTATCTATCTATCTATCTATCTATCTATCTATCTATCTATCTATCTATCTATCTATCTATCTATCTTCGTTCTTCACTTTCCCTTCGACATACACCACCACCTCCCCCACGACCACCATCACCTACCACCAACATCACCACCACCATCACCACCACCATCACCACCATCACCACCACCATCACCACTACCACCACCACCACCATCACCACCATCACCATCACCACCACCATCACCACCACCATCACCACTACCACCACCACCACCACTCCACAGTGATAAAGGCCTTCAACCTCACGACGCTGGAGGAAGGATAACACAGAAGGAGCCATCATCACAACATACAAGGTACTGAGGTGAACACATCAGACGGACAAAGCCAATTTGAACTGAGGGAAAGTGCAACAGGAGGACACAAGTGTCAGCTGGACACACAGATGTGTCTAAGCGCTTCCTTGTCTTCCTTGTAAGACAAGGAAGCGCTCGAACCCTGTCCTGGTTGTCAACACGTGGGATGAACTGAAAGCAGAAGTTGAGGAAGCCACCTCCACCTTTTAAGTCCAGAATCGACAAAGATTTTGGACCTCACTAAGCACTTATCCTTATGATTGTAACTCTGTCTCCACAGAGTTGCAACCTTACTGTCACCTCTGTGTCACTGTTCTTACTCTCACCTCTGTGTCACTGTTCTTACTCTCACCTCTGTCTGCTTCCCAGTCAGACAGAACATTGTTGCATAAATCTTAGCAACAATCGGATTTTTCTTAAGAAATCTCATGATTGAGGGCAGTGGTAGATACTTTCTGACAGTCCAGGAAAAGGCAGTCGATCCATCACTCTTTCGCAGATTTATAGTCGTCTGTGTCACAGAACTCTGGTATAGTCGTCTCTGTGTCACAGAACTCTGGTATAGTTGTCTGTGTCACAGAACTCTGGTATAGTCGTCTCTGTGTTACAGAACTCTGATATAGTCGTCTAGCTCTGTGTTACAGAACTCTGGTATAGTCGTCTCTGTGTTACAGAACTCTGGTATGTTACAGAACTCTGGTATAGTCGTCTCTGTGTCACAGAACTCTGGTATAGTCGTCTCTGTGTTACAGAACTCTGGTATAGTCGTCTGTGTCACAGAACTCTGGTATAGTTGTCTGTGTCACAGAACTCTGGTATAGTCGTCTGTGTCACAGAACTCTGGTATAGTCGTCTGTGTCACAGAACTCTGGTATAGTCGTCTCTGTGTTACAGAACTCTGGTATAGTCGTCTCTGTGTCACAGAACTCTGGTATAGTCGTCTGTGTCACAGAACTCTGGTATAGTCGTCTGTGTCACAGAACTCTGGTATAGTCGTCTGTGTCACAGAACTCTGGTATAGTCGTCTGTGTCACAGAACTCTGGTATAGTCGTCTGTGTCACAGAACTCTGGTATAGTCGTCTCTGTGTTACAGAACTCTGGTATAGTCGTCTGTGTCACAGAACTCTGGTATAGTCGTCTGTGTCACAGAACTCTGGTATAGTCGTCTCTGTGTTACAGAACTCTGGTATAGTCGTCTCTGTGTTACAGAACTCTGGTATAGTCGTCTGTGTCACAGAACTCTGGTATAGTCGTCTCTGTGTTACAGAACTCTGGTATAGTCGTCTGTGTCACAGAACTCTGGTATAGTCGTCTGTGTCACAGAACTCTGGTATAGTCGTCTGTGTCACAGAACTCTGGTATAGTCGTCTGTGTCACAGAACTCTGGTATAGTCGTCTGTGTCACAGAACTCTGGTATAGTCGTCTGTGTCACAGAACTCTGGTATAGTCGTCTCTGTGTTACAGAACTCTGGTATAGTCGTCTGTGTCACAGAACTCTGGTATAGTCGTCTCTGTGTTACAGAACTCTGGTATAGTCGTCTGTGTCACAGAACTCTGGTATAGTCGTCTGTGTCACAGAACTCTGGTATAGTCGTCTGTGTCACAGAACTCTGGTATAGTCGTCTGTGTCACAGAACTCTGGTATAGTCGTCTGTGTCACAGAACTCTGGTATAGTCGTCTCTGTGTCACAGAACTCTGGTATAGTCGTCTCTGTGTTACAGAACTCTGGTATAGTCGTCTCTGTGTCACAGAACTCTGGTATAGTCGTCTCTGTGTTACAGAACTCTGGTATAGTCGTCTCTGTGTTACAGAACTCTGGTATAGTCGTCTGTGTCACAGAACTCTGGTATAGTCGTCTGTGTCACAGAACTCTGGTATAGTCGTCTCTGTGTTACAGAACTCTGGTATAGTTGTCTGTGTCACAGAACTCTGGTATAGTCGTCTCTGTGTCACAGAACTCTGGTGTAGTCGTCTCTGTGTCACAGAACTCTGGTATAGTCGTCTCTGTGTCACAGAACTCTGGTAAGTTCGTCAACCAGAACTTTCTTTCACTAAATTCATATTGTTATATACAATATGAATTTAATTGCAACTTACGTGTATGTACCTAGTTATACAAGTGTGTGTGTGTATATGTGTCTGGTATCATACTGCAGGTGTAAAGGAAGAAATGTATATCATCCAGAATGTTCAGTAATATGTTGATTAGGATGAGTATATATATATATATATATATATATATATATATATATATATATATATATATATATATATATATATATATATATATATATATATATATATGCTCACGTTGTACAGAAAGGGGTGAGAACTGCTTGAGCAACTTCATTCGTTTGTGTGTATTTATACCTCAATAAACTTATTTCTTATTTCTTCAACCTCATCCACGCCCAACCCCCCCCCCCCCCACCAAATCACCCTCCCCTCCCCATCCACCCCCAGAAAACCTCCCTCGTCCAAGTAATAATGTTTTTTATTGGATCAATCCATCTGTCTAATCCACGCTAACATGTCTTACAATACCAGACCGAAGCGTCTCGTTAAAAACCCGCCGGACTTTCATAAAGTCCGCTTACAGGTCTTATAAAGCCCCATTGACTCCCTCGGTGACGGGCGGCACAGGCGTCAAACAAACCACCAGGCTGTTAGTTCCGCCACTTGCATGCAGAACGTGTCAACTAGACAATTTTGTGGCGAGTGTGAACGGTGTGAGAATCAGTGTCGGGGGCCCCCGCGGCGGGCCTTCCGTTCCTGGACGTGCGTATACCGGCCGGCCGACGCGGTCGACTTGCAGACGTTCTGGTCGAGCGGTCGAGGGACCTTTCAGTTAGGGGGGAATGTGCCATACAGCGGAAGCCCCATTGACAGGGGGACGCTCCGGTGGGCGTCGAGAAACTTGAGGTATTGGACCGTTCCTTTCCGGGGGGACGTTCCGGTAGACGAATATTTCGGTTTCAAGGGGGGGGGGGGGACGTTCCGGTGTGGGGGGGGGGATGGTCCTCGTTTCATTCGGAAAGAGCGCGTAATGGGCATATTTAACCGGAACAGCGTTCCTGGCATCCGGACACTGTCACTCTAACGCGTATTAATGTCTCTTAACAACAATAAAATTAACAGTAATAATTAAAAAACGAATTTAACATTGATAAATAACCCGTCCTCACACTTGACACATCAACATGCAGACGCATAGAATACAAGCCGGCAAACTGAATCGCTTTACGATTGACGTGACGTAAAATGACGTGAAAATGATGTAAAATGACGTCAAAATGACGTGAAAATGTTGAAAACTGTTAAGTAACCTCGAGTATAGGTTCGTGCGCCTCTGGGCAAGTCAGCGCTCGTAAAAATCGTACGAAGCAGCTACATCAACATGAGAAACAACATCAACAACCACTCTCATCAATCACCGACCCTGGCACACACACACACACACACACACACACACACACACACACACACACACACACACACACACACACACACACACACACATACACACACACACACACACGCACACACGCACACACACACACACACACACACACACACACACACACACACACACATACACACACACACACACACACACACACACACACACACACGCACACACGCACACACACACACACACACACACACACACACACACACACACACACACACACACACACGCACACACACACACACACACACACACACACACACACACAGCCACAGGCGTAGAGTCCTACATGTCGATGTTTGCGGATGATGCAAAGTTGATGAGAAGAGTTGTGACAGATGAGGATTGCAGGATCCTCCAAGAGGACCTGAACAGATTGCAGAGATGGTCAGAGAAATGGCTACTAGAATTCAACACGAGCAAATGTAAAGTTATGGAAATGGGACTAGGAGATAGGAGACCAAAGGGACAGTACACAATGAAGGGGAACAGCCTACCTGTAACGACGCGTGAAAGAGACCTGGGGGTGGACGTAACACCTAATCTATCTCCTGAGGCACATATTAATAGGATAACGACAGCAGCGTACTCTACACTGGCAAAAGTTAGAACATCATTCAGAAACCTAAGTAAGGAGGCATTTAGGGCGCTTTACACTGCCTACGTAAGGCCAGTCTTAGAGTATGCCGCCTCATCATGGAGTCCCCATCTGAAGAAGCATATAATGAAACTGGAAAAGGTTCAGAGGTTTGCAACGAGACTCGTCCCAGAGCTACGAGGGATGGGGTATGAAGAGCGCCTGAGGGAACTGTGCCTTACGACACTAGAAAGAAGAAGGGAGAGGGGGGACATGATAGGAACGTATAAGATACTCAGAGGAATTGACAGAGTGGACATAGACGAAATGTTCACACGGAATAGTAACAGAACGAGAGGACATGGATGGAAGCTTGAAACTCAGATGAGTCACAGAGATGTAAGGAAGTTTTCTTTTAGCGTGAGAGTAGTGGGGAAATGGAATGCACTTCAGGAACAGGTTGTGGAAGCAAATACTATTCATAATTTTAAAACCAGGTATGATAGGGAAATGGGACAGGAGTCATTGCTGTAAACAACCGATGCTCGAAAGGCGGGATCCAAGAGTCAATGCTCGATCCTGCAAGCACATATAGGTGAGTACATATAGGTGAGTACACATACACACACACACACACACACACACACACACACACACACACACACACACACACACACACACGCACACACACACACACACACACACACACACACACACACGCACACGCACACACACACACACACACACACACACACACACACACACACACACACACACGCACATACACACACACACACACACACACACACACACACACACACACACACACACACACACACACGCACACACACACGCACATACACACACACACACACACACACACACACACACACACACACACACACGCACACACACACACACACACACTATGAGGGGATAAGAAAATTCCTAACAGATATAGCATGGGAAACAGAGCTCAGGGGAAAGACGGCCCAAGATATGATGGATTACATCACGCAGAAGTGCAAGGACGCAGCAAACAAGTTTGTCCCAGTCCAAAAGGAAAACAGAGAAATGAAGATGAGAAACCCATGGTTTAATCAAAGATGTAGGCTAGCTAAGCAGCAAAGTAAAAGGGCATGGAGAAACTATAGGAATAACAGGACACTGGAGAGCAGAGAAAGATACCAGAATGCCAGGAATGAATATGTCAGGATGAGAAGAGAGGCAGAAAGACAATACGAAAATGACATCGCAAGCAAGGCAAAGACTCAGCCTAAATTGTTGCATAGCCACATTAGGAGAAAAACAACAGTAAAGGAACAGGTTATGAGATTAAGGATAGGGGCGGAAGGATTCACTACAAATGACAAGGAAGTGTGTGAGGAATTGAATAAGAAATTCCAGGAGGTCTTCACCTTAGAACAAGGAGAAATTCCAGAGGTAAGTGAGGGAATAGCTAACCAGGAACCACTGGAAGAGTTTGAGATTACCAGTGGGGAAGTAAGGAAGTGTTTACTAGAGTTGGACGTGACGAAGGCTATAGGCCCAGATGGAATCTCCCCTTGGGTTCTAAAGGAAGGAGCAAGAGAACTGAGCCTACCACTCTCCATAGTGTATAACAAATCACTGGCAACAGGGGAACTGCCAGATATTTGGAAAGCAGCTAACGTAGTCCCGATATACAAGAAAGGGGATAGACAGGAGGCACTGAACTACAGGCCAGTGTCCCTAACCTGCATACCATGCAAGCTGATGGAGAAGATTGTGCGAAAAAAACTAGTGGAGCATCTGGAGCGAAGGAACTTTGTAACACAGCATCAACATGGGTTCAGGGATGGCAGGTCCTGCCTCACAGGGTTACTTGAATTCTACGACCAGGCAACAAAAATAAGGCAAGAAAGAGAAGGGTGGGCAGACTGCATATTTTTGGATTGTCAGAAAGCCTTTGATACAGTGCCACACAAGAGGCTAGTGCGAAAGTTGGAGATGCAGGCTGGAGTGAGAGGGAAGGTACTCCGGTGGATAGAGGAATACCTAAGCAACAGGAGACAACGAGTCTGTGTGAGGGGTGAAGTCTCAGATTGGCGAGACGTCACAAGTGGAGTCCCGCAGGGGTCAGTCCTCGGACCTATACTGTTTCTGGTATATGTAAATGATCTCCCAGAGGGTATAGATTCGTTCCTCTCAATGTTTGCCGACGATGCAAAAATTATGAGGAGGATTGAAACAGAGGATGATAGTAGGAGGCTACAAGATGACCTGGATAGACTGAGTGAATGGTCCAACAAATGGCTGTTGAAGTTCAACCCGAGTAAATGCAAAGTAATGAAACTAGGCAGTGGAAACAGGAGGCCAGGCACAGGATACAGAATAGGAGATGAA
>NC_091159.1:44197871-44200554 GCF_040958095.1 Procambarus clarkii | reverse complement strand
CCCTCCCTCCCTCCTCCACCAATCCCCCCGTGCCAGGTCCCCCCAGCTCCCACTCACCCCAGATCCCAAAGGTCCCCCCCAGAAAAGAAGCAGAAGAGAGTCAGTTTCAGGGTGATGTACTCGAACATAGATGGGATCACAAGCAAGACAAGTGAACTAAGGGAAAGAGCACAAGAAGTTAACCCAGATGTAATCGGACTCACTGAAACAAAACTCTCTGGAATCATAACGAATGCCGTGTTTCCCCAGGAGTATACAGTAATAAGGAAAGAGAGGGAAGGTAGAGGAGGAGGCGGAGTGGCCCTACTCATGAGAAGGGAATGGAGTTTTAAGGAGATGGCCATCCCGGGCTGTGAGGAGTTCAGAGACTACATAGCAGGCACCATAACAATGGGAGGACCAAGAATAGTAGTAGCAGTAATATACAACCCTCCACCAAATGACAGGAGACCCAGTCAAGAGTATGAAACAACAACAAGGCAGTTAACACTATAATTGAGAGGGCAGCCTCTGCTGCCTGTAGAAATAGATCCCACCTGCTCATCATGGGCGACTTCAATCACGGAAAGATTGACTGGGAGAACAAGGAACCGCATGGAGGCGAGGATACGTGGAGAGCCAAACTATTGGAGGTGGTGACAAGCAACTTTTTAACGCAGCATGTCGGAGAACCCACAAGGATGAGAGGCAATGACGAACCAGCGAGACTCGACCTAGTCTTCACTCTGAACGACTCCGACATAAGAGAAATCGGTTTTGAGGACCCAGTAGGAATGAGCGACCACAGTGTACTGGTGTTTGAGTACTTGATTGAAGAAGGGTTATTGAACTCGAGGAGGGATACCGAAACCAAAAGGTTAGCATACCGAAAGGGAAACTATGAGGGGATAAGAAAATTCCTAACAGATATAGCATGGGAAACAGAGCTCAGGGGAAAGACGGCCCAAGATATGATGGATTACATCACGCAGAAGTGCAAGGACGCAGCAAACAAGTTTGTCCCAGTCCAAAAGGAAAACAGAGAAATGAAGATGAGAAACCCATGGTTTAATCAAAGATGTAGGCTAGCTAAGCAGCAAAGTAAAAGGGCATGGAGAAACTATAGGAATAACAGGACACTGGAGAGCAGAGAAAGATACCAGAATGCCAGGAATGAATATGTCAGGATGAGAAGAGAGGCAGAAAGACAATACGAAAATGACATCGCAAGCAAGGCAAAGACTCAGCCTAAATTGTTGCATAGCCACATTAGGAGAAAAACAACAGTAAAGGAACAGGTTATGAGATTAAGGATAGGGGCGGAAGGATTCACTACAAATGACAAGGAAGTGTGTGAAGAATTGAATAAGAAATTCCAGGAGGTCTTCACCTTAGAACAAGGAGAAATTCCAGAGGTAAGTGAGGGAATAGCTAACCAGGAACCACTGGAAGAGTTTGAGATTACCAGTGGGGAAGTAAGGAAGTGTTTACTAGAGTTGGACGTGACGAAGGCTATAGGCCCAGATGGAATCTCCCCTTGGGTTCTAAAGGAAGGAGCAAGAGAACTGAGCCTACCACTCTCCATAGTGTATAACAAATCACTGGCAACAGGGGAACTGCCAGATACTTGGAAAGCAGCTAACGTAGTCCCGATATACAAGAAAGGGAATAGACAGGAGGCACTGAACTACAGGCCAGTGTCCCTAACCTGCATACCATGCAAGCTGATGGAGAAGATTGTGCGAAAAAAACTAGTGGAGCATCTGGAGCGAAGGAACTTTGTAACACAGCATCAACATGGGTTCAGGGATGGCAGGTCCTGCCTCACAGGGTTACTTGAATTCTACGACCAGGCAACAAAAATAAGGCAAGAAAGAGAAGGGTGGGCAGACTGCATATTTTTGGATTGTCAGAAAGCCTTTGATACAGTGCCACACAAGAGGCTAGTGCGAAAGTTGGAGATGCAGGCTGGAGTGAGAGGGAAGGTACTCCGGTGGATAGAGGAATACCTAAGCAACAGGAGACAACGAGTCTGTGTGAGGGGTGAGGTCTCAGATTGGTGAGACGTCACAAGTGGAGTCCCGCAGGGGTCAGTCCTTGGACCTATACTGTTTCTGGTATATGTAAATGATCTCCCAGAGGGTATAGATTCGTTCCTCTCAATGTTTGCCGACGATGCAAAAATTATGAGGAGGATTGAAACAGAGGATGATAGTAGGAGGCTACAAGATGACCTGGATAGACTGAGTGAATGGTCCAACAAATGGCTGTTGAAGTTCAACCCGAGTAAATGCAAAGTAATGAAACTAGGCAGTGGAAACAGGAGGCCAGGCACAGGATACAGAATAGGAGATGAAGTACTTAATGAAACAGACAGAGAGAAAGATCTAGGAGTTGATATCACACCAAACCTGTCTCCTGAAGCCCACATAAAGAGAATAACGTCTGCGGCATATGCGAGGCTGGCTAACATCAGAACGGCGTTCAGGAACCTGTGTAAGGAATCATTCAGAATCTTGTACACCACATATGTAAGACCAATCCTGGAGTATGCGGCCCCAGCATGGAGCCCGTACCTTGTCAAGCACAAGACGAAGCTGGAAAAAGTCCAAAGGTATGCTACTAGACTAGTCCCAGAACTAAGAGGCATGAGTTATGAGGAAAGGCTGCGGGAAATGCACCTCACGACACTGGAAGACAGAAG
>NC_091159.1:44180371-44192871 GCF_040958095.1 Procambarus clarkii | reverse complement strand
AGTAAATCCGGTTGTCACTTCTGCGAACACCAGACTCTTGTGTCAGCGGATTTAGCGCCCCTTGTCTCCCTCGACCGGCGAGGCACGGACGCAGGTGTTCACGGACGCAGGTGTTCCACGGACGCAGGTGTTTACGGACGCAGGTGTTCCACGGACGCAGGTGTTCCACGGACGCAGGTGTTCACGGACGCAGGTGTTCAGGGATGCAGGTGTTCACGGACGCAGGTGTTCAGGGATGCAGGTGTTCACGGACGCAGGTGTTCACGGACGCAGGTGTTCACGGACGCAGGTGTTCCACGGACGCAGGTGTTCACAGACACAGGTGTTTACGGACGCTGGTGTTCCACGGACGCAGGTGTTCACGGACGCAGGTGTTCCACGGACGCAGGTGTTCCACGGACGCAGGTGTTCCACGGACGCAGGTGTTCACGGACACAGGTGTTTACGGACGCTGGTGTTCCACGGACGCAGGTGTTCACGGACGCAGGTGTTCACGGACGCAGGTGTTCCACGGACGCAGGTGTTCACGGACGCAGGTGTTCAGGGATGCAGGTGTTCACGGACGCAGGTGTTCACGGACGCAGGTGTTCACGGACACAGGTGTTCCACGGACACAGGTGTTCACGGACGCAGGGTGTTCAGGGACGCAGGTGTTCCACGGACGCAGGTGTTCACGGACGCAGGTGTTCACGGACGAGGTGTTCACGAACGCCTGTGTTCAAGGACACAGGTGTTCACGAACGTAGGTGTTCACGAACGCCTGTGTTCAAGGACGCAGGTGTTCACAAACACAGGTGTTCACGAACACAGGTGTTCCACGGACACAGGTCCGTGGCTTGTCCGTGTACACTCTTTACGTCCATTGGCTAGTTTACTGTGTATGTGTCCGCTGTGTGTACTCCGTCATTCATACATGTGTCTACTTGTACTGGCTTACTTGTGCCTGCGGGCGGTTGAGCTCCGGCTCTTTGGTCCCGCCTTTCATCTGTCAATCAACTGGTGTACAGGTTCCTGAGCCTACTGGGCTCTATCATATCTACATTTGAAACTATGTATTGAGTCAGCCTCCACCACATCACTGCCTAATGCATTCCACCTGTTAACTACTCTGACACTGAAAACGTTCTTTCTAACGTCCCTGTGGCTCATTTGGGCTACTTACTTTCCACCTGTGTCCCCTTGTTTGCATACCACCCGTGTTAAACAGTTCATTCTTATCCACCCCTGTCAATTTCTCTGAGAATTTTGTAGGTAGTGATCATGTCTTCCCTTACTCTTCTGTCTTCCAGTGTCGTGAGGTGCATTTCACGCTGCCTTTCCTCGTAACTCATGCCTCTTAGTTCTGGGACTAGTTTAGTGGCATACCTTTGAACTTTTTCCAAATCGTCTTGTGCTTGACAAGGTACGGGCTCCATGCTGGGGCCGCATACTCCAGGATTGGTCTTACATATGTGGTATACAAGATTCTGAATGATTCCTTACACAGGTTCCTGAACGCTGTTCTGATGTTAGCCAGCCTCGCATATGCCGCAGACGTTATTCTTTTTATGTGGGCTTCAAGAGACTGGTTCGGTGTGATATCAACTCCTAGATCTTTCTCTGTCCGTTTTATGAAATACTTCATCTCCCATTCTGCATCCTGTATCTGGCCTCTTGTTTCCACCGCCTAGTTTCATTACCTTACATTTACTCGGGTTGAACTTTAGTAGCCATTTGTTCGACTAATCATTCAGTTTGTCTAGGTCATCTTGTAGCCCCATACTATCTTCCTCTGTCTTAATCCTCCTCATAATTTTTGCATCATCAGTAAACAATGAGAGGAACGATTCTATACCCTCTGGGAGATCATTTATATATATGAGAACAGTATAGGCCCAAGGACTATAGAGACGTCACCAGTGGAGTCCCGGCGGGACTCCACTGGTGACGTCTCGCCACTCCGAGGCCTCACCCCTCACAGTGACTTCTATTGTCTTCTGTTACTTAGGTACTCCCTTATCCAATGGAGTACCTTCCCTTTCACTCCAGCCTGCATCTCCAGTTTTTGCACTAGCGGCTTGTGTGGTACTGTGTCAAAGGCTTTTTGGCAATCCAAGTAGACAAGTGTCTAACTGTACCTCGTTGTGACTTTATATCTACTTGTATTTGTATCTACTTGTCTGCATCTACTTGTATCTGTATCTGCACGTACCTGTATGTCTGGATGTATCTATTTGTACGTCTACCAGGATCTACTTGCACTATGCCACACTAAACATATGACATGCATGGATGCTACGAGCCTCCCACACTAAAACACAGATATTACATGTGTGTTTCTCGCACATATATAACCAAGCAGCAAAAAAAAAAAAAAAATAGAGAAAAAAAAACATGAATATTTGTATGTTTGGTATGTCAGAAGCGTCTTAGAAAATAAATCCCGTGTTGCAAGGGCACACGCAAACAGCAACAGTTCAATAAATCAGAGACTGTGAGTGAAAAATATTTCCCGCTGGCTGATATTATCGGGAGGGTCCTCTTACGGCGAGGGGGGGTGGGGGGTAGGGGATGGGGGGGGGGGTGATGGGGTTAAGGGGGAAGACTCAAGAACCATTCCTGGTAAAATCCAGGCAAGGGAGCGCCCCATAAAGATTCAATTACCGGACGCGGGGCGTCGTTCATCACCGGACGAAAAAGAGGCGGACGCCTCGTAGCGAGCTCGCTAATGACAGGGGAAGACCACCTCGTAAAAATTATGTCAAGTATGAATGATTAGAAATCAATGCAGTGACCGGCCCGGCCCCCCCCCCCCCCCAACCATCCACCTGCGAGCGAGAGAGGGTTCCAAGCGCTGAAGCTCGACCTGAATGAGGAAACGATGGTTTATATGGCTCTCAATGTGTGTTTAACTCCCACTGATTACTTAATTAGATTGTTATGTCCGGATCATGGGCTCTCTTGCTATTTTTTGGGATCTTGTGCCATTGTTATCCTCAACCTTCTACGCCTGGAGGAGCGATGTATTTTATAATAAAATTGAGGATTAAATTGACCATTACCTCTGCATTCCTGTCCACGCTGTCCTTCAATATGTTTACCTGTTAATGCTTGCAATATTATAGGCTAAGCAACAAACTTATGCCTAATAACTTCTACCCTTTTCAAGTAACCTTTAGTTACTTTTCTTACGAGAGAGCTCGTCCTGACTGAGTTCCCAACCATTATGTGTGTTCGACACTTTTATTCAACATTCCCACAGCGTGTCCGTTGAGATCTTCTGAGAAAATTAAATCCATTAACGCCTTTCTCAGTGATTTTTAATACATCTGTTCGCTTTCCTTTGCCTCATATGTATATAATCTGACACCTACACAGTTAACCTTAGTTCATAGATGCAATGTTGACCAGACCACACACTAGAAGGTGAAGGGACGACGACGTTTCGGTCCGTCCTGGACCGAAGTTTCCTGTCCTGGACCGATGGACATTCTCAAGTCCTTGAGAATGGTCCAGGACGGACCGAAACGTCGTCGTCCCTTCACCTTCTAGTGTGTGGTCTGGTCAACATAATTTAGCCACGTTATTGTGACTCATCGCCTTCTTAGATGCAATCTTTCACCGAGCGGTGTTGGACGCTCATGTGACGACCCTCATCTCTACTGCATAGTCAACAGCAGCGTCAGCAGAACTGCAGACGAGGACACACCGCCCTCGGGCAGACCACCTCCATAGCTCGTGCTTGTGGCCAGTATATATCTATCTTAAAAAAAAAAGACCCTAGCTGTTTGTTCTGCATTCCTCCCCACTACAAGAGAGCTACAACAACAACCATTAATAAATATCTTATACGCTGCGATCATGTCTCCTCTGGTTCGTCGGTCCTCTAAAGTTTTAACACCTTTAGACTGTCTTTATAGTTTTATTGGAGTAGTTAGTTATTAACTTCCAATGACATGGACGTAATACCTTACACCAGAGTAACATATGATCAGGACAACACATAGTGATGACCTTTCAAGACGCTGCCCACAACCTACGCGAGCCCCGTGTTACAGTATGCAGCTCCTGCATTAACCCCTTTACGAAAAACACAAAACAAAGCAAGAAAAATATAATAGTTACAATGCTTGTTTGGTAATAAAGAGGAACTAACTGGGAGAAACGGTTTGGGAACCTAGATCCTACGACGATGACAATTAGGGAAGAGAAAGGTGACATGACTGAGACATACAAGATTCTCAGGAGGATTGACGTATATAATCAGCAAGGTAAACAGTAGAACGAGGGGTCGTATATGGTAACTGGGCACCAAACGGAACAATCTTTACTCGTAAAAGGTAGACGATGAGTCCTCCACACACACACGCATTTAGAAACTTGTGTAAGGAATCTTTCAGAACATTATATACCACATATGTCAGACCAATCCTGGAGTATGCGGCTCCAGCATGGAGTTCATATGTAGTCAAGCATAAGACTAAACTGGAAAAGGTTCAAAGGTTTGCCACCAGACTAGTACCCGAGCTGAGAGGTATGAGCTACGAGGAGAGACTGCTGGAATTGAACCTCACTTCGCTGGAAGACAGAAGAGTTAGGGGGGACATGATCACTACATTCAAGATTCTCAAGGGAATTGATAGGGTAGATAAAGACAGGCTATTTAACACAAGGGGACACAGGTGGAAACTGAGCGCCCAAATGAGCCACAGGGATATTAGAAAGAACTATTTTAGTGTCAGAGTGGTTGACAAATGGAATGCATTAGGAAGTGATGTGGTGGAGGCTGACTCCATACACAGTTTCAAGTGTAGATATGATAAAGCCCAATAGGCTCAGGAATCTGTACACCAGTTGATTGACGGTTGAGAGGCGGGACCAAAGAGCCAGAGCTCAATCCCCGCAAGCACAACTAGGTGAGTACAACTAGGTGAGTACACACACACACACACACACACACACACACACACAACAGAATAACAGAACACCAGAAAGCAGGGAGAGATACCAGAGAACCAGGAATGAGTACGTCAGGGTGAGAAGAGAAGCAGAGAAAATTTTTGAAAATGATATAGCAAACAAAGCCAAGACCGAACCAAAGCTACTCCACAGTCACATCAGAAGGAAAACAACAGTGAAAGAACAGGTATTGAAACTTAGAACAGGCGAGGACAGGTATACAGAGAATGACAGAGAGGTGTGTGAGGAACTCAACAAGAGGTTCCAGGAGGTCTTCACAATAGAACAGGGTGAGGTCACTGTGCTAGGAGAAAGGGAGGTAAACCAGGCGGCCTTGGAGGAGTTCGAAATTACGAGAGAGGAGGTCAAGAGACACCTGCTGGATCTGGATGTTAGAAAGGCGGTTGGTCCAGATGGGATCTCACCATGGGTACTGAAAGAGTGTGCAGAGGCACTTTGCTTGCCACTCTCCATAGTGTATAGTAAATCACTAGAGACGGGAGACCTACCAGAAATATGGAAGACGGCGAATGTGGTCCCAATATACAAAAAGGGCGACAGACAAGAGGCACTGAACTACAGGCCAGTGTCCTTGACTTGTATACCATGCAAGGTGATGGAGAAGATCGTGAGAAAAAACCTGGTAACACATCTGGAGAGAAGGGACTTCGTGACAAATCGCCAACATGGATTCAGGGAGGGTAAATCTTGCCTTACAGGCTTGATAGAATTCTACGATCAGGTGACACAGATTAAGCAAGAAAGAGAGGGCTGGGCGGACTGCATTTTCTTGGATTGTCGGAAAGCCTTTGACACAGTACCGCATAAGAGGCTGGTACATAAGCTGGAGAGACAGGCAGGTGTAGCTGGTAAGGTGCTCCAGTGGATAAGGGAGTATCTAAGCAATAGGAAGCAGAGAGTTACGGTGAGGGGTGAGACCTCCGATTGGCGTGAAGTCACCAGTGGAGTCCCACAGGGCTCTGTACTCGGTCCTATCTTGTTTCTGATATATGTAAATGATCTCCCGGAGGGTATCGATTCATTTCTCTCAATGTTTGCGGACGATGCTAAAATTATGAGAAGGATTAAAACAGAAGAGGACTGTTTGAGGCTTCAAGAAGACCTAGACAAGCTGAAGGAATGGTCGAACAAATGGTTGTTAGAGTTTAACCCAACCAAATGTAATGTAATGAAGATAGGTGTAGGGAGCAGGAGGCCAGATACAAGGTATCATCTGGGAGAGGAAATTCTTCAGGAGTCAGAGAAGGAAAAAGACTTGGGGGTTGATATCACGCCAGACCTGTCTCCTGCAGCACATATCAAGCGGATAACATCAGCGGCATATGCCAGGCTGGCCAACATACGAACGGCATTCAGAAACTTGTGTAAAGAATCATTCAGAACTTTGTATACCACATATGTCAGGCCAATCCTGGAGTATGCAGCCCCAGCATGGAGTCCATATCTAGTCAAGGATAAGACTAAACTGGAAAAGGTTCAAAGGTTTGCCACCAGACTAGTACCCGAGCTGAGAGGTATGAGCTACGAGGAGAGACTACGGGAATTAAACCTCACTTCGCTGGAAGACAGAAGAGTTAGGGGGGACATGATCACCACATTCAAGATTCTGAAGGGGATTGATAGGGTAGATAAAGACAGTCTATTTAACACAAGGGGAACACGCACAAGGGGACACAGGTGGAAACTGAGTGCCCAAATGAGCCACAGAGATATTAGAAAGAACTTTTTTAGTGTCAGAGTGGTTGACAAATGGAATGCATTAGGGGGTGATGTGGTGGAGGCTGACTCCATACACAGTTTCAAGTGTAGATATGACAGAGCCCGATAGGCTCAGGAATCTGTACACCTGTTGATTGACGGTTGAGAGGCGGGACCAAAGAGCCAGAGCTCAACCCCCGCAAACACAACTAGGTGAGTACAACTAGGTGAGTACACACACACACACACACACACACACACACACAGAGGAAATGTTGCCGTCTCTATCCAGCATAATGACAATATGAGCCTCCAGCCTTTCAACAGAACAACAGTACCTTATAAGTCACGTACGTCACACCCAATTCAGCAATAAGCAGCACCATCATGGAGTCCTTGTATCATTAAACACTAACTGCACCTGATATCCAGAGGAATTCCATAGGAATAGTCTCGGAGCAACAGCCATACGACCTTCAAGACTTTGAACGATTTTGGAACCACTAGACCTTTTATAGGAGCAGGTGACGTGATTTGTTGTGCATCTGTGTGGACATGTTTCATCATCTCCAGTTATAATGACTGGTGTGGGAACGTCCAGTCTGCGTCCAGATAATACGAGTCGACCTTTAAGATCAACGTTCTTCTTGACCTTTAAGATCAATGTTCTTCTGGACCTTTAAGATGCGCCTTCTCTTCTTAACTTATGGCGTAAGTACTTAGTTAAGAGCTGTTGTTTAACACTGGTTATGGAGGAGTGAGAACCAGATCCTTATGCCTCCCTCCCCCCCAACCTCATACTAGCTCCTGGTGCTAAACATGTTCCGTGGTTCGAGGTCATTAGTTGAATCTGAGCTTAATTTGGTGTGTGTGTGTGTGGCTGGAGGTGGCTTCCACAGCTTATTCTTTCAGTATATTTCACTTCTTGAGACCGTAAAAATTTCCCCGTACACTTGTTCGACTCCTTTGGGTTTCCGGCGTCCACCTGAGGAAGGTAGACTAGTAGACGTGAGTTTACAATTTTGAGGTAATTTTGAGGTCATTTTGATTTTGAGGTCAGCAACTCTACTTGAATTAAAATTGTTTGCTTATAGCTTTTTTCTGTCAATCGTTCTAGTTCTTTTATTCTGTTGTGTCACTTGTAAATACATCATGTACTTACTATGTATTATATGTACATGTGTCTACCCCCCCCCCCCCCCCTCCCCCCCCCCCCCCTCCCCCCGTTCATAAATCATGAGTATCGTTATACAAATACTGAATGAACAGTTTGAATATAGTCAGTTTGAATAATATAATTAAATAATTGAATATAAATGCCCATATTTCTTATCTGGTCAAGGCATATTACCAGCATTGTCCGACCTTCAAACCACCCGCACTACCTGGGCTGTTACTACTACGGCTATTAGTGCTACTTCTACTTCTACTTCTACTTCTACTAATTGTACCACAACTACATGTATTACCAGTACTACCAGTACAGTAATTGCTATCATCACTGCACTCATTATCACCACCACCACCACCACCACCACCACCACCACTACCACCACCACCACCACCACCACCACCACCACCACCACCACTACCACCACCACCACCACCACCACCACCACCACCACCACCACCACCACCACCACCACCACCACCATCACCACCACCACCACCACCACCACCACCACCACCACCACCACCACCACGGCTGCTCGAACTATGACCACTGCTACAAGTGCTCCCGCTACTATCACTCTCACTTAGACATTAGAATGAGAGCCGTTATTCATAACGAATTATGCAAATCGTTAAAAAATAATGACTGGACTAAACAAGGCGTGCAACAGTCTACGTCACACACACACTTGCATTCTTGACAATGTGTGCAACATTCACTTTTATACACTGTGAATGACGATTGATTGATTGATTGATTGATGAGGATTAAGCCAGCCATAAGGTAGCACGGGCATGAATAGCCCGTAAGAGTGATGTAAACTGGTACACAATATTGTTAACATGTTAACCCCATACAAGTGGTTACTGGTGGTACGACTAAGAGTACCAGACAATGGTACTACCTCTAGTGGTGGTGTTACTCCTTATGGCACGACTACGGAACGACTGGGAGTCGTAGGGATGGGTGGAGAGGCGGGGGGGGGGGGGGGGGGGTAGTTGTGGTGCGTGCCGTCCACTGCCTATTCTTCCTAATGACCTGATACTGTGGCACGGTGAAGGGGGGGGGGGAAGAAGGAGGGGGGGAGAGAGAGGGAGAGAGAGAGAGAGAGAGAGAGAGAGAGAGAGAGAGAGAGAGAGAGAGAGAGAGAGAGAGAGAGAGAGAGAGAGAGAGAGAGAGAGAGAGAGAACCAGCTAAGCATACACACACACACACACACACACACACACACACACACACACACACACACACACACACACACACACAGGTCCTAGCGGCCGAGCGGACAACGCTCGGGGGTCGCCAGTAACAAAATTTCTTTCTCCTCTTGCATCTGTTCACCTACTAGTACCTAGTAAGAGGCACCCGGGAGTTAGACAGCTACTATGGGTTACACCCTGGGTGCACGTGGGTGACTTTGAGACAACAATATGTGCTTACCTAGCAGTCCTTACCTAACAGTGAGCTCTAGCTCTGCATCCCCCGCCAATACCAGCCTGGTTGTACCTGTTGCGTTACAGCTTAACTATATTGATGTTCGAATTCTTTGTCGAATTAAAGTTGTGGATGGTGGTAGCTTCCACAACTATTGGAATGATATCCACAATGATCTTGTATGTTGGGATCATATCCACTCCTTGTATCTTCTACGGTTGTGAGAGGTAGTTCCTATTCTCATAGCTTAACCCTCTTGCCTCTGGCACCAAGAGGCACGTTGTAATTGTAAAAATTTTTGTTGTAAATCTTCGTAATTTTTTAAATGTTGGCTTCATGCTTCACAAGGTGCGGGATTCCATGCCGGTGCTGCGTATTTCAGTATTGGTCTAACGAATGTTGTGTATATATGTCCTTGATGGAGTCCTGATGTAGGTTTCCAATTGATGTTCTTATATTTGCCAGCGTCCCATATGCTGCTGATGTTACCCTGTTTATGTGTGTCTCCGGGGATAGTGTTAGTATTGTGTCCACTCTCAAATCTTTCTCTCTTTCCAATTTGTGTAGCTGCCTTCCCTGTATGGTGTAGCTGCCTTCCCTGTATGGTGTAGCTGCCTTCCCTGTATGGTGTAGCTGCCTTCCTTGTATGGTGTAGCTGCCTTCCATGTATGGTGTAGCTGCCTTCCCTGTATGGTGTAGCTGCCTTCCCTGTATGGTGTAGCTGCCTTCCTTGTATGGTGTAGCTGCCTTCCTTGTATGGTGTAGCTGCCTTCCATGTATGGTGTAGCTGCCTTCCCTGTATGGTGTAGCTGCCTTCCCTGTATGGTGTAGCTGCCTTCCCTGTATGGTGTAGCTGCCTTCCCTGTATGGTGTAGCTGCCTTCCTTGTATGGTGTAGCTGCCTTCCTTGTATGGTGTAGCTGCCTTCCATGTATGGTGTAGCTGCCTTCCCTGTATGGTGTAGCTGCCTTCCCTGTATGGTGTAGCTGCCTTCCTTGTATGGTGTAGCTGCCTTCCTTGTATGGTGTAGCTGCCTTCCATGTATGGTGTAGCTGCCTTCCCTGTATGGTGTAGCTGCCTTCCCTGTATGGTGTAGCTGCCTTCCATGTATGGTGTAGCTGCCTTCCCTGTATGGTGTAGCTGCCTTCCCTGTATGGTGTAGCTGCCTTCCTTGTATGGTGTAGCTGCCTTCCTTGTATCGTGTAGCTGCCTTCCTTGTATCGTGTAGCTGCCTTCCCTGTATGGTGTAGCTGCCTGCCTTGTATGGTGTAGCTGCCTTCCCTGTATGGTGTAGCTGCCTTCCTTGTATGGTGTAGCTGCCTTCCCTGTATGGTGTAGCTGCCTTCCCTGTATGGTGTAGCTGCCTGCCTTGTATGGTGTAGCTGCCTTCCCTGTATGGTGTAGCTGCCTTCCTTGTATGGTGTAGCTGCCTTCCCTGTATGGTGTAGCTGCCTGCCTTGTATGGTGTAGCTGCCTTCCCTGTATGGTGTAGCTGCCTGCCTTGTATGGTGTAGCTGCCTTCCCTGTATGGTGTAGCTGCCTTCCCTGTATGGTGTAGCTGCCTTCCTTGTATGGTGTAGCTGCCTTCCCTGTATGGTGTAGCTGCCTGCCTTGTATGGTGTAGCTGCCTTCCCTGTATGGTGTAGCTGCCTTTCTTGTATGGTGTAGCTGCCTGCCTTGTATGGTGTAGCTGCCTTCCTTGTATAGTGTAGCTGCCTTCCTTGTATGGTGTAGCTGCCTTCCTTGTATGGTGTAGCTGCCTTCCTTGTATGGTGTAGCTGCCTTCCTTGTATGGTGTAGCTGCCTGCCTTGTATGGTGTAGCTGCCTTCCCTGTATGGTGTAGCTGCCTTCCTTGTATAGTGTAGCTGCCTTCCCTGTATGGTGTAGCTGCCTTCCCCGCATGGTGTAGCTGCCTTCTGGTCTCGTCCCTCCCTTTGCCATCTTCATTACCTTACACTTGTTGGGATTGAATTCCAGCAACCATTTGTTTGACCACTCCTGGAGGTCGTCTAGGTCTTCCTGTAACTTCCTACAGTACCCCGCCCTCCCCCCTCACTTTGTTTTGACCTTCCTCGTCACCCTGGTCGACGACCGGGCCGCGGGGACACTAAGCCCCGGAAGCACCTTAAGGTAACCTCAAGGTAGGTAACCACCTTTAAGTCTTTTGAAAACCTCGCCCCAACCTCTAGGGGAGCCGGTCGGCCGAGCGGACAGCACGCTGGACTTGTGATCCTGTGGTCCTGGGTTCGATCCCAGGCGCCGGCGAGAAACAATGGGCAGAGTTTCTTTCACCCTATGCCCCTGTTACCTAGCAGTAAATAGGTACCTGGGAGTTAGTCAGCTGTCACGGGCTGCTTCCTGGGGGTGGAGGCCTGGTCGAGGACCGGGCCGCGGGGACACTAAAAGCCCCGAAATCATCTCAAGATAACCTCAAGATAACCCTGGTCGACGACCGGGCCGCGGGGACACTAAGCCCCGGAAGCACCTCAAGGTAACCTCAAGGTAGGTAATCACCTTTATGTCTTCTGAAAACCTCGCCACGCCCGAGGTCACTCCGTCTTGTTGGCCGCTCCTGCTGCACACTGCCTCTCGGCTTCTCTCCTAACTTGACCGTATTCGTTACTGGTTCTCCTTAGTGCTTCTTTATTGTCCTCTGCTCCTTGTACCTTTTCCAGACATTTTTTTTTTTTGTTTGTTGTTGTACCTTTACCGCCAGAGAAGTCCATCAGATCTTTGGTGTTTTCCTTCCATTTCTCTTTCACATTGGAATTCACACAGAAAATTTCCCTCCCCCAGCTCATCTTATTGTAGTCCAAACGTCTGTAATCTCTTCTTCTTCTGTAATCTCTTCTTCTTCTGTAATCTCTTCTTCTTCTGTAATCTCTTCTTCTTCTGTAATCTCTTCTTCTTCCATGGGTTTCTTTAACCAAATCCTGCAGGTGCACTGTGTATTCAAGCATGGTACTGCTGTGGTCGCTGGCTCTTAGAGGCCAGGCTCTTAGTGGCTCTTAGAGGCCAGGCTCTTAGTGGCTCTTAGAGGCCAGGCTCTTAGTGGCTCTTAGAGGTCAGGCTCTTAGTGGCTCTTAGAGGCCAGGCTCTTAGTGGCTATTAGAGGCCAGGCTCTTAGTGGCTCTTAGAGGCCAGGCTCTTAGTGGCTCTAAGAGGCCAGGCTCTTAGTGGCTCTAAGAGGCCAGGCTCTTAGTGGCTCTAAGAGGCCAGGCTCTTTGTGGTTCTA
>NC_091159.1:44165020-44179871 GCF_040958095.1 Procambarus clarkii | reverse complement strand
AAACACGAACACAATATAACACAAAACACAAACACAAAAGTCTTTGACAAAATATATTGAAATCATCATCCATGCACTTGCCTCCGGGTCCCGGGACCTCTATATATCTAAACAAACACACACACACACACACACACACACACACACACACACACACACACACACACACACACACACACACACCCACACCCACACACCCACACACACACACACACACACACACACACACACACACACACACACACACACACACACACACACAGGCCCAGTAGCACAAGCACTCAAGAGTAATATAGAGCACACACACCTAAGAGACTGGCCAAGAAGGCCCAGGTCCCACACCCACTTAGCGCGTCTGATAGAACACCACTCCACTGAAGACGCTGCGAATCAATGGCAAAAATCTATAGACAAGTTGCACACACACACACACACACACACACACACACACACACACACACACACACACACACACACACACACACACACACACACACACCTGAGGAATTGAATAAGAAATTCCAGGAGGTCTTCACCTTAGAGCAAGGAGAAATTCCAAAGGTAAGTGAGGGAATAGCTAACCAGGAACCACTGGAAGAGTTTGAGATTACCAGCGGGGAAGTAAGGAAGTATTTACTAGAGTTGGATGTGACAAAGGCTATAGGCCCAGATGGAATCTCCCCCTGGGTTCTAAAGGAAGGAGCAAGAGAACTGTGCCTACCACTCTCCATAGTGTATAACAAATCACTGGCAACAGGGGAACTGCCAGATATTTGGAAAGCAGCTAACGTAGTCCCGATATACAAGAAAGGGGATAGACAGGAGGCATTGAACTACAGGCCAGTGTCCCTAACCTGCATACCATGCAAGCTGATGGAGAAGATTGTGCGAAAAAAACTAGTGGAGCATCTGGAGCGAAGGAACTTTGTAACACAGCATCAACATGGGTTCAGGGATGGCAGGTCCTGCCTCACAGGGTTACTTGAATTCTACGACCAGGCAATAAAAATAAGGCAAGAAAGAGAAGGGTGGGCAGACTGCATATTTTTGGATTGTCAGAAAGCCTTTGATACAGTGCCACACAAGAGGCTAGTGCGAAAGTTGGAGATGCAGGCTGGAGTGAAAGGGAAGGTACTCCGGTGGATAGAGGAGTACCTAAGCAACAGGAGACAACGAATCTGTGTGAGGGGTGAGGTCTCAGATTGGCGAGACGTTACAAGTGGAGTCCCGCCGGGGTCAGTCCTTGGACCTATACTGTTTCTGGTATATGTAAATGATCTCCCAGAGGGTATGGATTCGTTCCTCTCAATGTTTGCCGACGATGCAAAAATTATGAGGAGGATTGAAACAGAGGATGATAGTAGGAGGCTACAAGATGACCTGGATAGACTGAGTGAATGGTCCAACAAATGGCTGTTGAAGTTCAACCCGAGTAAATGCAAAGTAATGAAACTAGGCAGTGGAAACAGGAGGCCAGACACAGGATACAGAATAGAAGATGAAGTACTTAATGAAACAGACAGAGAGAAAGATCTAGGAGTTGATATCACACCAAACCTGTCTCCTGAAGCCCACATAAAGAGAATAACGTCTGCGGCATATGCGAGGCTGGCTAACATCAGAACGGCGTTCAGGAACCTGTGTAAGGAATCATTCAGACTCTAGTACACCACATATGTAAGACCAATCCTGGAGTATGCGGCCCCAGCATGGAGCCCGTACCTTGTCAAGCACAAGACGAAGCTGGAAAAAGTCCAAAGGTATGCTACTAGACTAGTCCCAGAACTAAGAGGCATGAGTTATGAGGAAAGGCTGCGGGAACGGGTAAACAAGGATGAACTATTCAACACTGGTAGGACGCGAACAAGGGGACACAGGTGGAAACTGAGTACCCAAATGAGCCACAGAGACATTAGAAAGAATTTTTTCAGTGTCAGAGTAGTTGGTAAATGGAATGCACTAGGCAGTGATGTGGTGGAGGCTGACTCCATACACAGTTTCAAATGAAGATATGATAGAGCCCAGTAGGCTCAAGAATCTGTACACCAGTTGATTGACGGTTGAGAGGCAGTACCAAAGAGGCAAAGCTCAACCCCCGCAAGCACAATTAGGTGAGTACACACACACACACACACACACACACACACACACACACACACACACACACACACACACACACACACACACACATTATAAACATCCTTGAGAGAGTGATTTAAGTCAAATCACCATAGTTTTATAAAGCCAAATGAACTACACATCTCAGGTTAATTAATACGAGAGTAGATATACAACAGGAAGATTCTGTTATATATCAATTGCTCAACCCACTATGGGAACATCACGGTAGCATTAGACAAAATTTGCAGGCATTTAATTTACAGACAATGTAACGGCGTTTGGTACATGTGATGGTGAAGGGGGTAAGAGAAGCGGTGGGTCCAGTGGGGTCAGAGGTCAGTGTGACCACCGTTCCCGTAACGAACTGCTCACAAAGAATGACCAAACAAGTTCAAACATAAAGCCTCATGTTTGCTTAATCATTCGTACACAAACAATACTTGTCAAAGGTTGAAGGTATCCAGTGTGTGTGTGTGTGTGTGTGTGTGTGTGTGTGTGTGTGTGTGTGTGTGTGTGTGTGTGTGTGTGTGTGTGTGTGTGTGTGTGTACTCACCTAATTGTACTCACCTAATTGTGCTTGCGGGGGTTGAGCTCTGGCTCTTTGGTCCCGCCTCTCAACTGTCAATCAACTGGTGTACAGGTTCCTGAGCCTACTGGGCTCTATCATATCTACATTTGAAACTGTGTATGGAGTCAGCCTCCACCACATCACTGCCTAATGCATTCCATTTATTAACTACTCTGACACTGAAAAAATTCTTTCTAACGTCTCTGTGGCTCATCTGGGTACTAAGTTTCCACCTGTGTCCCCTTGTTCGTGTCCCACCCGTGCTGAAGAGTTTGTCTTTGTCCACCCTGTCAATTCCCCTGAGAATTTTGTAGGTGGTTATCATATCATGTGTGTGTGTGTGTGTACTCACCTAGTTGTGTTTGCGGGGGTTGAGCTCTGGCTCTTTGGTCCCGCATCTCAACCGTCAATCAACAGGTGTACAGATTCCTGAGCCTATCGGGCTCTGTCATATCTACACTTGTGTGTGTGTGTGTGTGTGTGTGTGTGTGTGTGTGTGTGTGTGTGTACTCACCTAGTTGTACTCAACTTATTGTGCTTGCGTGGGGGGGGGTTGAGCTTCGGCTCTCTGGTCCCACCTCTCAATTGTCAATCAACTGGTGTACAGATTCCTGAGCCTATTGAGCTCTTATCATATCTACATTTGAACGTAATACACACACATACACCCTAGGTATACCCCCCTAAAGCTTAGTATACTATTATTGAGTACTATTTACGAGGTAAACCTGAAGCTCTTAGGGAAGACCCGAGACTCTCAGACACACTGGTGTTATTTTGGTGTTATCATGGTGTTATCATGGTGTTATCTTGGTGTTATCTAGGTGTTATCTTGGTGTTATCTTGGTGTTATCTTGGTGTTATATAGGTGTTATCTAGGTGTTATCTTGGTGTTATTTTGGTGTTACCTTAGTGTTATCTTCCTTTCGTTCCTAAGATCCATGTCCTCGCGACCCGGGATGGCAGACCGGCTGATCAAGCAGGCTATTAGACGCCGCTGCTCGCAGTCGGATGCATGAATGTCAGCCCGCTTGATCAGGTACCCATAGGTGGGATTATATATACAATTGCACTTGGAATGGATATCAATAATTAATCCACCCGGATGTCGGGTATTGGACCCCCACCCCCAGCTCTCCTGTCTGATCAGCACTTTGTCTGTCCCCTATTCCAGCATTTAGTCTGTCTAATATCCATTCCAACTGCTACATAGTCATAGTGTTTTCTTCTGGTAATTAGCTGACTTCAACAGTCGTGAAAATCTTGACACACATTCAGCTATATATACATTCTATATACACTATATACACATTCTATATACACTACATTTTCCGGACGAGCACTTTTGGGATACAGGAAGTCCATATACACACACACACACACACACACACAGGGGAATGGCAGGGAATGAGGTGCAAGTCCACCGACGCATTGGACCATACAACTGTAACAGGAAACGACCTGTCCTGGTACAGTTCACTAACGAAGAGGCAGTGGATTACATACTGCATCACAAACACCTACTCAGAGGTAGCGAAAATTACTACAACGTATTTATTGACAAATTCATGACGAAGGAGGAACAGATTGCCCACAGAGCAAGCAAACAACAATACGACTCTTCCCATTTGAGCGCAGCTACACACCCCAGTGCTAATCCACCCCATGCTAACCAGCTCACACGTGCTTCTCAGGTCACCCCTTTCCCAAATCAGCCGCCCCTGCTTATCTCCCCAGCACATCCCTTGGCCCCTCTGACCCCACTGGAGTCAAATTCATCCCACATTCCAAGGACCCCCTCATCACCTCAACCCCCAAAACCCGTCCAGCCCTCGTCCCCTCAACCCCCAAAACCCACCCAGCTCTCATCCCCTCAACCCCCAAATCCCATCCAGACCTCATCCCCTCAACCCCAAGAACCCACCCAGACCTCATCCCCTCAACACCCAAAGCCTGCCCTGCCCTCACCCCTCCTCATCCCCTCTCCTTCCATGTGACCCCCCACCCTTGCGAGGGAGGTGGGAGGTCCCCCCCACCCCCTCTATCCATCCCCCTCCCAACCTCTCAACCTCTATCTGTCTCCCAACCTTACGCCATCTCCCAACCCCTCTATGCCCTCCCTAATCTTCAGACCCAGTATGCCCTTCCTACTCCAGACCTACCTACCCAGGCCCTACCCCAGACCCTCCTACCTACCTTCCTAGAAGCCCAGCCCCCAGTAGCCCCCCAAGCACCCCTCCTGAACTCTTTCACCCCCCATACACCCCCCGGACCCCCCCAGACACCCCCTGGATCCCCCCGGACATCCCCCGGACCCTCCCCGCCCCCAGTCATCCCCCAGACACCCCCCAGATCCCCTCTGCCCCCAGTCACCCCCCAGACATCCCCCAGATCCCCCCAGACCCCCAGAGAAAGGGAGAACTCTGGTACAAGAGTTTCCATGAAGAATCTCAAGGTTTGGTACACCAATGCTGATGGGGTATCTAATAAAGCAGAAGAGATAAAAGAAAGAGTGAGTGAAGCAGATCCTGACATAGTTGCAATTGTGGAAACTAAAATTAATGACATGATCTCAGATGCAATCTTTCCTGAAGGGTACCAGGTGATACGAAAAGAGAGGACACAGAGACAGGGAGGGGGAGTAGCACTCCTAATAAAGCGGAAATGGAAGTTTGAAGACCTGGGAAATCGAGTTACCAATGAGTGCACAAGCTTCATACATGGAACTCTGACAGTAGATGGGAGGAAGATTGTGATCATGGTAATCTACAATCCCCCACCAAACAGTAGAAGACCCAGGCAGGAGTATGATGACAACAACAAAGCATGTATAGATGAACTGCAGAAGGCAGCAACACTAGCCCACAGAATGAGAGCGAAGCTGCTGATCATGGGGGACCTAAATCATGGAGAGATAAATTGGGAATCAAGGAATCCCCATGGAGGGGATGAAACGTGGGGAGCAAAATTAGTAGATGTTATAGACAGGAATTTCCTGACACAACATGTGAAGGAAGACACAAGGGAAAGAGGAGGAGATGCACCGAGCCTATTAGACCTGATTTTCACCCAGAACGTAGAAGATATCGAGAATTTAGAGCATGAAATACCTCTAGGGGCCAGTGACCATTGTGTCCTAGTCTTTGACTACATGATGGAATTCAAAATTATGACCATGGGACAAGAGATCTGGGAAAGGAGAGCTGACTACAGGAAAGGGGACTATATGAGGATAAGGGACTATCTGGGTGAAGTGCAGTGGGAGGAAGAAATTAGAGGAAAAACAGTCCAAGATATGATGGACCTAGTCATACAGAAATGCCAGGAGGCCGAAGAGAGATTTATACCAACGGTAAAGGGAAAAAATAAGAAGGAATATAATAACCCATGGTTTAATAGACAGTGTCAGGAAGCAAAAATGGCCAGCAGGCGGGAGTGGAGGAAGTACAGAAGACAAAGAACAGAGGACAACAGAAGCAGATACAACAGAGCTAGGAACGATTACATTAACATAAGACGAACATCGGAAAGGGACTATGAGAACGATATTGCAATCAAAGCGAAAAAACAACCTAAGTTACTACACAGTCATATAAGAAGAAAAATGTCGGTGAACGACCAAGTGACAAGACTAAGGAAGACAGAGGGGGCATATACTGAAAGTGACAAGGAAATCTGCGAGGCACTGAATGCCAGTTTCCATGGAGTGTTCACTACCGAGCCTGAGCAGCTCCCATTGTTGGAAGGGGTTACCCTAGATGAAAGACTATCAGATATAGAGGTGACAGCAGAGGAGGTAATGAAACAGTTGACAACTCTAGATGCAACTAAAGCAGTTGGACCAGACAAAGTATCACCGTGGATACTAAAAGAAGCAGCACAGGCCCTCAGCGTGCCTCTGGCAATGATCTTTAATGAGTCACTTATGTCAGGAGAATTGCCCAGTTGCTGGAAGAAGGCAAATGTCGTGCCGATCTTCAAGAAAGGAGATAGGGAGGAGGCACTTAACTACAGACCTGTATCACTGACAAGCATCCCCTGTAAAATACTGGAAAGAATAATTAGGCTACGACTGGTTGCACACCTGGAGAACATTAGGTTTGTGAACAAACATCAACATGGGTTCTGGACAGGGAAATCGTGCCTAACAAACCTTCTGGAATTCTATGATAAAATAACGAGGATAAGACAGGACAGAGATGGTTGGGCAGACTGCATATTTCTGGACTGCCAAAAAGCCTTTGATACAGTACCGCACATGAGACTGCTGTTCAAGCTCGAGAGGCAGGCGGGGGTGGGGGGAAAGGTCCTAGAATGGATAAGGAACTACCTAACAGGAAGGAGCCAAAGAGTTACGGTAAGGGGCGAGAAGTCGGACTGGCGAACAGTAACAAGTGGAGTACCACAAGGATCGGTGCTGGGACCAATTCTATTTCTTGTATATGTTAACGACATGTTTACAGGCGTAGAGTCCTACATGTCGATGTTTGCGGATGATGCAAAGTTGATGAGAAGAGTTGTGACAGATGAGGATTGCAGGATCCTCCAAGAGGACCTGAACAGATTGCAGAGATGGTCAGAGAAATGGCTACTAGAATTCAACACGAGCAAATGTAAAGTTATGGAAATGGGACTAGGAGATAGGAGACCAAAGGGACAGTACACAATGAAGGGGAACAGCCTACCTGTAACGACGCGTGAAAGAGACCTGGGGGTGGACGTAACACCTAATCTATCTCCTGAGGCACATATTAATAGGATAACGACAGCAGCGTACTCTACACTGGCAAAAGTTAGAACATCATTCAGAAACCTAAGTAAGGAGGCATTTAGGGCGCTTTACACTGCCTACGTAAGGCCAGTCTTAGAGTATGCCGCCTCATCATGGAGTCCCCATCTGAAGAAGCATATAATGAAACTGGAAAAGGTTCAGAGGTTTGCAACGAGACTCGTCCCAGAGCTACGAGGGATGGGGTATGAAGAGCGCCTGAGGGAACTGTGCCTTACGACACTAGAAAGAAGAAGGGAGAGGGGGGACATGATAGGAACGTATAAGATACTCAGAGGAATTGACAGAGTGGACATAGACGAAATGTTCACACGGAATAGTAACAGAACGAGAGGACATGGATGGAAGCTTGAAACTCAGATGAGTCACAGAGATGTAAGGAAGTTTTCTTTTAGCGTGAGAGTAGTGGGGAAATGGAATGCACTTCAGGAACAGGTTGTGGAAGCAAATACTATTCATAATTTTAAAACCAGGTATGATAGGGAAATGGGACAGGAGTCATTGCTGTAAACAACCGATGCTCGAAAGGCGGGATCCAAGAGTCAATGCTCGATCCTGCAAGCACATATAGGTGAGTACATATAGGTGAGTACACACACACACACACACACACACACACACACACACACACACACACACACACACACACACACACACACACACACACACACACACACACACACACTTATAATTGCCATGTAAGTACACTCTCGACTCTGGAGAGTAGGTTCAGGTAAGTGTCTGGGTACAGGTGAGGAAGGCGTGTACAGTGCTGTGTACACCCCGTGGGATGTACACAAGGGAACACGGTGGTACACCTTGTACTAGCGAGGAGTGTGTGTGTGTACATAGTGATGTGTCGTGTACACTCCAGGATGGGGTGTACAGGGGGGAGGGGGAGGGGAGGGGGGCACAAAGATGAACCCAGAGGTCGGAGATGATGGCGGGGGGGGGGGGGGTTGCTGGGGGGGGGGGGGCTGGGGGGTGGATGGGTGATGGCTGGGGGGGAGGGTGGACAGATCACATTCCTTCATTATGTTGTCTTGTAGCATTGCCATGGTAACATCCCTGATCAGCTTCCCAGAGTGGGTCCAGCATCATTACCTGTCTCTTTCTCCTGCCCGCTCCTCTCTCTCTCTCTCTCTCTCTCTCTCTCTCTCTCTCTCTCTCTCTCTCTCTCTCTCTCTCTCTCTCTCTCTCTCTCTCTTTCTCTCTCCCTCTCTTTAATGCAACGTAAGTGTTGCATAAAATAGTATATTTTGCATACAGCATATCATCAAGTGTTCCAAAATTCACCTAATATTTACAAAGTTCAGCATATCTCAGCCGAGAGGGCATGGAGGGGGGGGGGTATGCTATCATGTATTGTGCAACATAATGCATGTTTCCCCTTGCACACGTTGACACCTGGTGAATGCGACACTTGAGTTTTAATAAGGCTGCCAGATTAGTCTGTACCAATGACACATCCTGGTCACTGAAATTGTCCAGTTCTTGCTTCATTAGTTCCATGGACGACTCATCACGGTGTTCTTCCTAATGTTCTTCTTCACTACAGCTTTCAAATCTTTGTGTATATATAAGGATTTTCATCGGTCATTCATTTATGTTCGTGGCCGCCTACAGGCTGTCTCTGCGAGCATCTCAACAGTATCACGCCTTGAGATGCCACCAGAGGAAATCAAAAGTTACATTTGTTTGGGTTTAGCAGCTAAAACATTCATTAGAATATGACTTTAATATTTTCTAGACGCAACTACTACGGGCTGTTGTTGTTGTTCTAGATTCAGCTACTCGGAACAAGTTCCAAGTAGCACGGGCTATGGTGAGCCCGTAACTTACATGACACAGGAGAGGGGCAAGTAGCACGGACTATGGTGAGCCCGTAATGGACTTACCTGGCACAGGAGCGGTGCTGAAAGGTATATATATATACCCAGCCCGTCGTCTCCAGTCGTCACGTCACATCCCCCCCCCCCCTCAAACAAAAAAAAATATTACCGGGACCTAACCTAACTAATAGGTAACTAATAATAGGAAACCCACTAATAGAAAACGTCACACTGTGGCCTGCCAATTTTGCGCTGTGATTCATTGTACGTTATATCTAGGGATTTTTGCGTCAAAATGCGATATACTCATCGGCAGGACACGTCGTGGCGGCCCGGTCACTGACGCACTTCACTGCTGTGTGTGTGTGTGAGACGGAGGGAATTATCAAGGGAAAGCGCCAAACCATTAAGCCTATATAGCACTTGGATAGAATCAGGATAAGGATCTGGGATGGGACGAGGGGGGGAAGGAATGATGCCCAGCCACTTGGACGGTCGGGGATTGAACGCCGACCTGCATGAAGCAAGGTTGTCGCTTCATGCGAGAGAACATTGTTTAAATATATCTCACCTGAGTTACCTGGGCACTCTCACCTGAGTTACCTGGGCACTCTCACCTGAGTTACCTGGGCACTCTCACCTGAGTTACCTGGGCACTCTCACCTGAGTTACCTGGGCACTCTCACCTGAGTTACCTGGGGACTGTCACCTGAGTTACCTGAGCACTCTCACCTGAGTTACCTGAGCACTCTCACCTGAGTTACCTGGGCACTCTCACCTGAGTTACCTGGGCACTCTCACCTGAGTTACCTGGGCACTGTCACCTGAGTTACCTGGGCACTCTCACCTGAGTTACCTGGGCACTCTCACCTGAGTTACCTGGGCACTGTCATCTGAGTTACCTGGGCACTGTCACCTGAGTTACCTGGGCACTCTCACCTGAGTTACCTGGGCACTCTCACCTGAGTTACCTGGGCACTGTCACCTGAGTTACCTGGGCACTGTCATCTGAGTTACCTGGGCACTGTCACCTGAGTTACCTGGGCACTGTCATCTGAGTTACCTGGGCACTGTCACCTGAGTTACCTGGGCACTGTCACCTGAGTTACCTGGGCACTGTCATCTGAGTTACCTGGGCACTGTCATCTGAGTTACCTGGGCACTGTCACCTGAGTTACCTGGGCACTGTCACCTGAGTTACCTGGGCACTGTCATCTGAGTTACCTGGGCACTGTCACCTGAGTTACCTGGGCATTGTCACCTGAGTTACCTGGGCACTGTCGCCTGAGTTACCTGGGCACTGTCATCTGAGTTACCTGGGCACTGTCATCTGAGTTACCTGGGCACTGTCATCTGAGTTACCTGGGCACTGTCACCTGAGTTACCTGGGCATTGTCACCTGAGTTACCTGGGCACTGTCACCTGAGTTACCTGGGCACTGTCATCTGAGTTACCTGGGCACTGTCATCTGAGTTACCTGGGCACTGTCATCTGAGTTACCTGGGCACTGTCATCTGAGTTACCTGGGGACTGTCACCTGAGTTACCTGGGCACTGTCATCTGAGTTACCTGGGCACTGTCATCTGAGTTACCTGGGCACTGTCATCTGAGTTACCTGGGCACTGTCACCTGAGTTACCTGGGCATTGTCACCTGAGTTACCTGGGCACTGTCACCTGAGTTACCTGGGCATTGTCACCTGAGTTACCTGGGCACTGTCACCTGAGTTACCTGGGCACTGTCATCTGAGTTACCTGGGCACTGTCATCTGAGTTACCTGGGCACTCTCATCTGAGTTACCTGGGCACTGTCATCTGAGTTACCTGGGGACTGTCACCTGAGTTACCTGGGCACTGTCATCTGAGTTACCTGGGCACTGTCATCTGAGTTACCTGGGCACTGTCATCTGAGTTACCTGGGCACTGTCACCTGAGTTACCTGGGCATTGTCACCTGAGTTACCTGGGCACTGTCACCTGAGTTACCTGGGCACTGTCACCTGAGTTACCTGGGCATTGTCACCTGAGTTACCTGGGCACTCTCACCTGAGTTACCTGGGCACTCTCACCTGAGTTACCTGGGCACTCTCACCTGAGTTACCTGGGCATTGTCACCTGAGTTACCTGGGCACTGTCACCTGAGTTACCTGGGCACTGCACTACCTTCTGATTAAATAACGTAGCGAGTGGACTACTTTATTCCCGAAATCCTCTGATTGGTCCCACCTCGCCAGTGGATTAATTGACTGATTGTTCCTTAATTGGATCAGCGCATATTAGTTATTGTGTTGAAGTTGATTGTCTTATAAAAAGTAAACGCATAATATAATTTTGTTTTCGTTCTATGTATTTTTTAGGAGAGTGAAGCAAAAGACGACTTATAATTGCATAAAGTGCTGAGAGCTGTTCCCAGTCTGCAGGCCCAGAATAATAGTTCAGAGTAAATATATAAACATTCGATCATTCGATATTTATATAAACACCATAGCTACATTTTGTTGTAGTTTACTTTATTTGATGGTGGGTTATAGGATTCTACTAGCCTCATATTCCAATCATAAAATCTATTGGAGCTATGCATGGATTCGAACCAGCGACCTCAGTACTTTCACCGGCGCGCCTACATCCACTGGACCACGATGGCTACACTGCATCAGAGGTAAAATTAACGCACGTGGATAGATTGTAAAAACTTGATATATGGTATCTCAGCTGGCTCGCTCAGCGCCCCAGTGTAGAGTCAGCATAGGTTCCCGGGTTAAATTACTTAGAGCATATCATGGCCCACTGGGTTAAGACACACAACTGGGAATAACCAGGTCGCTGGTTCGAATCCCTGCATTGTTGCAATTGATTTTCACGTTATTATCATTATTATTGAGAAAATATATACAAGAGTTGAAGGTGTTGATGTAGAAGCGATGTCTTTAGCTTCGTAATTGTTCCTCTGGTTATGACAAATGATTTGGGCGACACTCAAGAGGTATCTGGAGAAATTTCCTATAATTGGATATCAAATTGGCTGCGCCTCCTCGTGAGGAAGCTGCGAGAGCTTCCCATTTGTCTTACGATAAATAACTTGATCCTCAGTTACGTAGGTCTATGGTTCATCGCCAATTTCTTGATATCGCCAATTTTTCTGTATTCGCAGCAATTCCTCAGTTGCTGTCAAATCTCGCCATCATTAGCGATTACTATCATCGCCATCAATTTCATCATCATCAACACTTACCATCCCCACCAATAATTATCATCAACAATCACCAACAACCATATTGGTTCACCTAACAATTCATGATCCTATGCCAGTTGATAATTCAACTGTTTAGTTTGTGTTTAAGACTGTTAGTTGATGACTTTACGTGTTGGTTGATGAATTAACGTGTTGATGAATTTACATGTTGATGAATCAACGCGTCAGTTGATGGATATACGTATCAGCCAATAATTTGTGCTGTTAGTTAGAAGGTGGTGTTTGTAAGGTGATGATTCTAGTGGTGTGTTGATGAAATTACCCATCAGTTGATGCCTCGACCGTGCAAGTGAGCCGACACTTACCTGTGTCGGCTCACCGACACGCGCGCCGCCTCGTTGATGTCTCCGCGAGTGCATTGATGAGGTAAAACCCAGGCGACTGATTGGGCCGCCTCGATGTCCACCCCAGCAGCGTCACTCCTAAGTCAGCCGGGGTTGGTAACTGCTAATTTGCATACGCGGTGGAATAAAGAGTCGGGCGGTATTCCTGTGTGACCGTCTCTGCTGTTTGGTTAGTGTATTGCGTACCTGTCAGTCTGTGTGCCTGTCTATCAGTCTGCCTAACTGTCTGACTGTGTACGTGCCTGTTTAGTTCTGTTTGCCTTCCTGATTGTCAGTTTGTGTTTGTCTTTTCTCTATTGAATTTCAGCTCCTCGGTCCCCGCCTTTCAATATTCAATCGATTGCTGGGCCGGCTCGCGAGCCCAATGTGTTCCGTCGTGTTTAGGTCCGAGGATGTGTTTGAAGTTGGCCTCAGCCCATGATCTACGACAGTCCATCTCTTTATTCTCGTTTCACGTAACAATCGAGCTCAAATATCATTGCGATTCATTTGTTTTACTGCCCATGTCTACCCTGTCTTGTCCATGGAGAATTTTGTATGTAGTAATCATGTCTCCACAAAGACTCCTGTCTTCCTGTGACGTGAAGGTTAATTCATTACGTGTTTTCTCCCAATTTATACTCATAGTAAGTTCATTCCCATTTGGTTCCTTTGCGTTCGACCTCCTGTACCTAGCTAAAGGTGCTGGGCACAGCCTCATTACGTTGCACTTGCTCTAGATAAATTCTAGTAGCCACTACTTGAGCAATTTTGTCCCCTTCATGGCTTCATATGCTGCAGCCGACCGTTTCCCACTCTTCATAATGTCGACACCTTCAGCACGCATTAAGGGGAATAGGGGTCTACCTGCTCAAATCTGAGAGATCGTTTACATAGATCCGGACAAAGATATAGTACCGAAGTACCGACCGCTGTGGTACTGCCCGTTCAGGTACCGTAGGGTACTGTCCGTCCACTAGTGCCCCCGTGGGTACTGTCCGTCCACTAGTGCCCCCGTGGGTACTGCCCTTCCACTAGTGCCACCGTGGGTACTGCCCGTCCACTAGTGCCCCCGTGGGTACTGTCCGTCCACTAGTGCCACCGTGGGTACTGCCCGTCCACTAGTGCCCCCGTGGGTACTGTCCGTCCACTAGTGCCCCCGTGGGTACTGTCCTTCCACTAGTGCCACCGTGGGTACTGTCCGTCCACTAGTACCACCGTGGGTACTGTCCGTCCACTAGTGCCCCCGTGGGTACTGTCCGTCCACTAGTGCCACCGTGGGTACTGTCCGTCCACTAGTGCCCCCGTGGGTACTGTCCGTCCACTAGTGCCCCAGTGGGTACTGTCCGTCCACTAGTGCCCCCGTGGGTACTGTCCGTCCACTAGTGCCCCCGTGGGTACTGTCCGTCCACTAGTGCCACCGTGGGTACTGTCCGTCCACTAGTGCCCCCGTGGGTACTGTCCGTCCACTAGTGCCCCCGTGGGTACTGTCCGTCCACTAGTGCCCCCGTGGGTACTGTCCGTCCACTAGTGCCCCCGTGGGTACTGTCCGTCCACTAGTGCCCCCGTGGGTACTGTCCGTCCACTAGTGCCCCCGTGGGTACTGTCCGTCCACTAGTGCCCCCGTGGGTACTGTCCGTCCACTAGTGCCCCCGTGGGTACTGTCCGTCCACTAGTGCCACCGTGGGTACTGTCCGTCCACTAGTGCCCCCGTGGGTACTGTCCGTCCACTAGTGCCCCCGTGGGTACTGTCCGTCCACTAGTGCCCCCGTGGGTACTGTCCGTCCACTAGTGCCCCCGTGGGTACTGTCCGTCCACTAGTGCCCCCGTGGGTACTGTCCGTCCACTAGTGCCCCCGTGGGTACTGTCCGTCCACTAGTGCCCCCGTGGGTACTGCCCTTCCACTAGTGCCCCCGTGGGTACTGTCCGTCCACTAGTGCCCCCGTGGGTACTGTCCGTCCACTAGTG